>NW_020677387.1:0-5915 GCF_002925995.2 Terrapene triunguis | reverse complement strand
GTCCGCGGAGAAAGCGCTACATCAGCGACAGTTCCGAGGAGGAGGGAGCGACCGAGGGGAGCCCTTTGGCCCAGCCGTTGCTGGATACGCCGGAACCCGACCCCGAAACCCTCGTGAGACACCCCGATGAGCGTGGCGGTCTCTCTTTGTCCACCCGCCTCAGAGGTGGAAGGCGATTGCGGCTCGGGGGAGGCACCGGCGGACAAAGCGAACGGAAAAGACGGCGCTCAGGTAAATGAATGCTTAAGAAGCGGCGGTCGAGGAGGGGTGGGTAATGGGTTAGGAACCGGGGGTTGCGTAAATTAAAAAACAAGCAGTGAGGGGTGCTTACACATTTTCTTTTCTGAAAATTTCTCAACAGCTCGACGCTGCCTTTCTAGAGGACCCGGACAGCGATGCATCAAGCAGCGAAGATGAACACACACCACATTCACAAACACCCACATTCACAAACCCAGAGCACGCACTCTAGGGGTTCTGAATGTGCGCAAACCCGGAGCATGTGCTCTAGGGGCTGCGTTTAAAAAACCAAGGACTAAAAGCTTCTGCGATGCTGAGGTATTGCAATCACACAACCAGCACTCCAGTTCCTCAGCGGCCACCACCACACCAAGCCCTGAGGAAACTGTGAGCGAAAATGCCCACATTCACAAACCCGGAGCATGCGCTCTAGGGGTTGTGAATGTGGGTGTTTTCGCTCACGGTTTCCTCAGGGCTTGGTGTGGTGGTGGCCACTGAGGAACTGGAGTTGTGGTGGCATGGTTGTTTTTTACCAGAGTCTTTTGTTTTGTCCTTGGGTTTGACGTATATGAGGTTTGGACCGCCCGGATGTTTCAGCTGCACTCTTGCGCTGTTTTGCGTTGTTAAAGGTCTCAAAGCAGATTCCTGGTTCGTTGGCAGTTCTGGAGGAGATGTCCTTGTATCTCTGACTACAGCATTGTCAGAAAAGTTGCCCAGGCCTATGACGGGGGAAAAACAACATTTTACAAAAACTGAACTTTACCACCTCTCTCACTCACACCTATGTATTTACTTAAAATACAAAACCTCATAGAACAGCCAAACCAATAAGCAAAATATATTTACAGGGCTTCATCCATCCATCAGTCACTGATGCTGGTGAATTTTCCTTTTCAGCGGTCTCTTTCCTTTTTCTTTTCAGCTTGTTTTCCCTCTGGTCTAAGGATCTCTCATGTTTTGACTGTACTGTGGAGCAAACAACAACATTATTATAAAACTCATGAAACCGTCTTGTAAACATACATCACACTTACTTCATTAGGGTGTTTTTCTATTTAAAAAGTCATAGCTTTACAACAAAATTATCCATTTCAGGCTGTACAACAAACAGGTTTTTTAAATACATCTCATTTTGCAGAATAAAAACCAAAACTGCTTTTAAAATCCATTTTGCAGAGAAACCCTTGTTCGTTTAAAACCCACATGCATGTTCTGACCCCAGCCATGTGCCTTTGGTTTAGTTAGTAGCATCGACCCCACCCCACAAGTGCCTCAAACCCATCACATTATGCACAGTAAAAAAAAAACCCTGTGCCAAGTACTTTAAAAAAAAAAAAAAACCTATGCCTTGCAGAGCCCCCCCACACACACACACAAAACAGCAGCTTTATAAAACACACCAAACCAAGTTTGCAGCCATATACTTTTCAAAAACCCACATGCATTTAAAAACCTGTTGCAAAAAAAAAAAAAATAAAGTTACCTTTCACTATGGGATAAAGTGTTGCAGGCACATGGTTGTTCTGTTCCCCCTCATGTGTGCTTGAGCCTTCAGGTTCAAGAACAAGCAAAAATGTTAGTTAGTATTACCACCAAATCCCTATGCAGCCTGTGTAATACTTTTTTTTTTTTAATTCAACAGTATTAAGCACAACTATAGTTAAAATGGTTTTTACCTTGGCCTGGTGGTGAAATGCAGTTTAAAGTTACTGGTTCCATGCTAACAGATCACACTGCAATAAACATAGGCACCATTATTTACTAAGACAGCATGGGCAAAGAGTGGCCTTATATATGTAACCCTTCTGCCCATCTAAGTTGGCAGCAACAAGGGCCGGGTTCTGTATCTAGGGGTTCCGTTTCAATAACACAATGCAAAACCGGCTCGAGCCCCCACCCAGTGACCTGGGACAATTACATACCACCCCCCTGGGTACCTCTAAGAGGCAATACTTCCCCTCTCGCAAGCACGGAGTCTGAGTGTAGCCGAAAATGTTTAATAACATGAGGTAAACGACATCAGCATAAAATTGGAAAAACACCACAAACAGAATTCATAACACAAACCATGAGCAAAACCCACCCCAGCAAATTGGGCTGTGTCCTTTCCCTTTGGTTCTTGAATCCAGCAACCCAAAAATCACCCAGAGTCCCCAAAGTCCAACATCCCCAAAGTCTCTGGGGTCCAGCAACCACCCAAAGTCCCAAAAGCCCAACAACCCCCAAAGTCTCTGCCCCTGGTCAGTGCAGCCCCAGAGTAAAGGGGGGGGCACGCAGGGTGTTAAGGGGCACCTTACGTGATCCGAGGCTGGCCAGCCGTCTGTTTCTCCGTGGGGGTTCCGCCGCAGCCTTTACCACGAGCCAGTCCACTTTCCTGCCATCCCACGAACTGCTCCGCTCTACAAGCTGCTCCGCTCCGCTCCGCTCACCGACCTGTGAGCCGTTCTAGCCGTCCCCGCAAACAGCTCCGCTCGCTGTTCCTTGGGCCACTCCAACCGGCCCCGCAAGGCTCCACGCCACTCGCTGCTCCTCCAGTCGTCCCCACAAATTGCTCCGCCAGCTGCTGAGCAATATAGCTTCAGGCTCCCCCACTAGTTAACATAGCCTCAGTGATCTCAGCTCTTAATAACATCAGCTCTTTTGTGATTGCAGCTCTTAGCGATTTCAGCTCATAGTATAGTAGGGGAGCCCCAGTGCTGGTGCACCATTGGCCCAAAGTGAATTCAGCTCAGCAGCCTGTAACTAGACTCCTAAGGGAATCAAAGTTAGCTCTGACATTCAACAGTGGAGAGAGGAGGTGGTGCAATTGGTGTTTCGGACCCTCAGAGGGGGCCCATACCATCAGGTACAAATACCTGTCCCCATCCTCTCTCAATTCACTGGGTTTTGTAACCCATGCCCCTTGTCAAGCAAGTGCTACTTAGGTAATGGTGAAGGACTCACTCAGTCCTTCTGTCATACAACAGTTCCACTGGCCTTGATTCACAGAATCAGGGTAACAAAACTTTATTCTTCCTGCCCCAATAATAGAGAAACTGGGGATCCCACACCAGCCAAAGTAACCACTTTCAGTTGCTGTGTTTCCTGCCAGGCGAGTGGGTGTGCCTATGCAAACAAGATCAGCCCCTGGAGTTCTTTTCCACACTCGCCATAATTCACCACCAGATGTCAGGGTAGAGCTCATCCTGACTCTGCTTACATATAATATATAGTTTCAGAGTTAAAGACAGCAAGTCTTACCTCTTTTTGCAGTCCAGCAGCTATCCAAGAAAGTTTTCTGTTGAAAAAGGACAAACTGCTGCATACCTGAGGTTTTTATACCCTCTTAGCCCATTGTTTCAAACAAAACTTCAACATAGTTGCGAACAGGTTAATTTAATCACCCCTCCCATAGCATTCCCTTTTGTGATCTGGGATAGTGAAACCATTTTGTCTGGGTGTGTGTGGTTAAAACACCATTCAGTTCAAGAGACTAAGGCTAGTTCAGTGGCTTAAGCATTGGCCTGTTAAGCCTAGGGTTGTGAGTTCAAGCCTTAAGAGGGCCACTTAGGGCTCTGGGGCAAAATCAATATTTGGCCCTGCTAGTAAAGGCAGTTCTATGAGATAAGTATATCTCCATATTAACTCTATTGTACTCAGAAACATGTCTGAACTAGCCTTGGTTGTTTTATTGTAATAGGGTTACCATATTCAAACATTTAAAAAAGAGGACACTCCACGGGGCCCCGGCCCTGCCCCTTCTCCGCCCCCGGCCCCGCCCCAACCCCGCCCCCATTCCAACCCCTTCCCCAAAGTCCCTGCCCCAACTCTGCCCCCTCCTCTGAGCACCCTGCATTCCCCCTCCTCCCTCCCGCTCTGATCTTGGTTGGGGGTTGCTAAGTGCTTCCCTGCTCCCCAATCGCCCCGCAGCCCCTATGCCCATGCCTGCCCTGCCCCCGCCCGCCCTGCCGCCTCTACACACACACCCCCGCCTGCCCCGCTCACCTGGCAGACGGAGAACTGTGAGCTCCACGTGGATTCCAACACTGCCGGCTGCTCTGTGGGGGAGGAGGGGGAGGGAGCGGGGGAAGGGGAGGGACTCTGGCTGCTAGAGGCCCTAGTGGCTGCGAGCGGCTTTCCATCAGGCCAGGCGTCCAATCAGCCGCGCCGCACTCCTCAGGATGGGAAATCCCGGACATTTCTACTTAATTAGAAATCCCCCCTGGACGGCCATTTAAGGCTGAAAAACCCGGACATGTCCGGGAAAACCCGGACGGATGGTAACCCTATATTGTAAGCACATTTTTAGGATTTTTTCCCCTCCCCCACCACAACATACATTTCAGCTTTTTGTTATATACACACACACACACACACACACACAAAACACAAGAGCTAATTCTCACAAACAATTAATTTTTGTATTTAAAAAACATACAGCTTCTTGAAAACAAAACCAAGATGCTTCATTAAAACTTTTTAGCTCACTTAAAGGCCAAAGGCCTTCTAACAAAACACAGATAGTCACAAGCCCCCCCTTTTTAAAAAATTTTCAGCTACCAAGTTTTATATCGCATGTTTGTCCCCTCACCATTCTCTAACTTAATCCTTTTAGATTTCTTACAAATAGTTTTTTTCTTAAGCAGGGTTCTGTAACTCTTTGTGCGGACTAGACGGTCAATATAAAGCTCTAAGCAGGCATCTTCCGGTTTGGTCATTTTCCTTAGAACACGGTCAGGGTCTGCACTGAATTGCACAGCATTTATCAAGGTCACCCCTTGCGCTAAATGTTCTTGGGTTAGGCACAGACATTGCATACCATAGCCTATGGCAACAACAGTGTTTAATAAGCTTTCCAAACACAGCTCAGCACACAGGCCCCGGAGCTTGCAGTTTATATCCACTGAAGTCCAAGTCACACAGTCATGGTGCCTTTGGCCTGGCGCATCTATGACACAGCCCTCACAATCTTCAAAAAGCTTTTCCCTAAGGCAGTGTTTAAGGATAGCATAAACTGCAACGCGTACAATAGTCCGCATGACTTTTTTACGCTCACGATGTGGCACTGGCTCAGTTAGTTCTATGCCAAGCCGCCTCCTAAACTCCTCATAGCCATCATCCTCAGAGTCCTCTTCAACAACTCGTATTGGCGTTGAGCAAAAACATGGTGGGGCCAGTTCATCTTCGCTGCTTGATGCATCGCTCTCCGGGTCTTCTAGAAAGGCATCGTCGAGCTGTTGAGAAATTTTCAGAAAAGAAAACGTGTAAGCACCCCTCACTGCTTGTTTTTTAATTTACGCAACCCCCGGTTCCTAACCCATTACCCACCTCTCCTCGACCGCCGCTTCTTAAGCATTCATTTAACTGAGCGCCGTCTCTTCCGTTCGCTTTGTCCGCCGGTGCCTCCCCCGAGCCGCAATCGCCTTCCACCTCTGAGGGGGGTGGACAAAGAGAGACCGCCATGCTCATCGGGGTGTCTCACGAGGGTTTCGGGGTCGGGTTCCGGCGTATCCAGCAACGGCTGGGCCAAAGGGCTCCCCTCGGTCGCTCCCTCCTCCTCGGAACTGTCGCTGATGTAGCGCTTTCTCCGCGGACGGTCAAAGACCCTCGGGGCTAAAACAAAGTCCGAAGTTCTCACGGGGGTGGTGAAGGAGTCCATGTTTCCTCTCAGCAGCCTTTCCGCGCTTTCGAAAACA
>NW_020677386.1:0-5811 GCF_002925995.2 Terrapene triunguis | reverse complement strand
GTTCAACAGTAATTAACTTTTCCCCTTAGGTCCTTTGATATGCAAATGAGGAAGAATCCCTTCTCAAACAGCTGCTTTAGTATCAGAGCTGGCCTACACACAAGCTTGTCCTGAAATAACTAAATGTTTGAATTCATATTTTTAGGTATTTTGATACATGTTTGTGTGTCTGAACATTCTTACATCAAAATAAATAGACAGCTATTCTGAACTATGCATTGTAGTTGTAGCCATGTCAGTCCCAGGATATTAGAGAAACAAGGTGGTGTGAGGTAATATCTTCAGAAGTTGGTCCAATAAAAGATATTACCTCACACCACCGTGTCTCGTCGATGTATAGTTTTTCTGAACTAAGAATGTGTTCATACACAAAGGCTTATATCAAACAATGGATTTTGTTATTTCAAGGCAAGTTCACTAAGCCAGCCCTAAGAACTGCCTGCTTGTTCTCAGTTCCAGAGCACTAAGGAGCAATAATAATTACTATCAGTTACAATGTTTGTTGGTTTGGAGCTGAAGTTTGATCACTAAGTCTTGCTTAATAAAAACTACATAGTATTTAGAGTTCTGGTATTAGCCAGGTGCATTACAGATTTTTCATATTACTCAAGTGTTCATGGTTTGGCTACTGTCTGCAAACATGAACCAGTGATATAACGTGTTAATTATAGCAGATACAGCATGTGTCTGTCACTAGTGTGTATATTCTAATTTTAGAGTTTTTACAGTACATCCATCACTTATGTCTGGTCACATGCACAAATCTTAAATAAAAGATTGAGTAACCATGGATTGTAAAAACAACAAGGAGTCTGGTGGCACCTTAAAGACTAACAGATTTATTTGGGCATAAGTTTTTGTGGGTAAAAACCTCACATCTGAAGAAGTGAGATTTTTACCCACGAAAGCTTATGCCCAAATAAATCTGTTAGTCTTTAAGGTGCCACCAGACTCCTTGTTGTTTTTGTAGATACAAACTAACACGGCTACCCCCTGATACTTGACACCATGGATTGTAAGATACTTTATCAGGCTGTGGGAAAACAGCGAGATCAAGAAATAAACAAAGATCCTTTATACCAAATCACCTGGCTTCCCCAGGCCACATAAAATATGGATCACAGCAAATGACATTAGAACCTCACATGGGTGTTGCAGTTACCTGCTACACAAATGGAAAATGAAGGACAGCCCAATATGCGAATGTGGAGAAGACATCCAAACCATGGAACAGTCTAGTGAACCTCTGCCCTTTAAGATCCTTTTCTGGAAGGACAATCTTGATTAATTCCATGTCACCAGAGTGGGTGGATGACAAACTTGGACATTGATCTTTAATGTTGCTTTTTAAGTTGTTCTATGAAAGAAGTTGTTCCTTTTAGAATCTATCATCTTCTTGGTCTTGAGAGACACTAGATTAATTAGTATCACATTATTATAAATGTTCCATAAAAGTAAAGCTCTGCATGTATAACCTTGGAAACCAGTAGTCTTTCTTTCAAATTGTTAACGCTGTAATATTATTAAAAATAGCCTAAATTAATCTGGTGAATAAATGAGGCATAAATTATGCTTACCTGCTTCCTATCAATTTAAATGAACATATGCTTTATAATGTATTTGCTAGTAAGGTATGCTATGCATAACCTTGTACTATACCTTTGAATTCTGTTATCTTCAGGTGTTGCCCTTTCAGTCTATCACTAGCTCTGAACCATTTTGCAAACCCAGAAAATGCTCCGCTAGTAATCTTGAAGGGCTCCTTTCAGTCTCTAGCCTCCCAAAAAAGACTGGCTGTCTTAGGCTGTGTGTTGCTGGATTTAAAGCATTGTTTTGACTTCATTTTGGAGCAAAACTGCAACCTACTTGAGCCCTAGAATTACTTTGGCCTAGTAGTCAGGTAGTCAAGAATAGCAATATTCTGTTTTTGTACAAAATGCCTAGTGAGACTCCTGTGTGACAGGGCTGTGGTCTGGAATAGGATATTGCTGGCTTGAATAGCTTGTCTGTTTTTAGGCTTTACTTTCAGGTATTTAGTAAGTGCTCTCCAAGTAAACATTGCCTCCCCTTCTTCAAGAAAAGTAGTGAGGGTTCCTCCTTCTCTATTCTGTAGTTTTAGAAAGTTGTACCAGTTTAACTAAACTCATTAAATTCGGCAAGCATTGTATGCGGATGCATTTAAACTCACTATATCTATTTGCAGTAGGTTCTTAAGTATGGACTTAGGATCCTAACTTTACAGAACCCAAATTAGAAAACTTTCACCTAGTGAAAGTAGCAAATGGTTAATGAATTACAAGTAATATTACTGGAATAAAATTTAAATGTGCAACGTCTGATTAGTGGTTTTTTCCATAAGTTTCCTATCAAACATGGTCTGGAGAAACGAGCATATGATCCTGAGTATTGGAGCCTAGGAGATGCTGAGCTCTAATCCTGTCTGGTTGTGCCACTGATTCACTTTGTGACCTTGGGCAGTCATCTAACCTCTCCTTTTCCTCATCTGTAAATTGAGGGTGATAACTATTTCTAGAAGAGTGTGGAGGTTTAATGTTAAAATGCTTTAAATATATACAAAGCTACATAAATGCTGAGCATTTATAGCTAAGCAGCAGTGCAAGAGGACCTTAAACTTCAAAAAAAAAATCTGACTCTGTGCTCCTAGAGACGCTGGTGGTCAGATGCTTCCTCCATTGTATGATTTGTTTGTATACTGGTACCATATGCTTCACCTTTGCTTTGCTCTCTAGAGGATGTACTCTTAGGGCTAATCTGCACTAGAAACACTACAGTGGAATAGCTGCAGTACTATAGTGCTTCAGTGTAGCCATTCACTACAGCAATGGGAGGGGTTCACCACCTCACTAAGAGGCGGTTGCTAGGTTGATGGAAGAATTTTTCAGATGACCTAGTGTGTCTACACTGGGATTAGGTCGGCGTAACTGTATCAGTTTGGCCACCCTTGGTATAGAAGCTGATAGCAAAAGAGGAGGCGTTCTCAGTAGTCAGGGTGAGAGATGATTAGAATGTGGACAAGCATTTTAACAGTTGGGGCGGAATGTAAAGGATGGGTTTTTGAAGTCTTTTAGAGGAAAAAGTGACAAAATGTGGTCATGACTTGGATGCAGAGAGAACCCGAACGGTGGGGAAACTGCAGAAGACATTACATTCTGTTCCTGCCACACACTAAATGTTCATTAGGGTGAATTCAGGATTGTGTATCTATAGGATTTAATGGGGAGATGCTTATTGAGCTCTGGCTAATTACTTTCCTGTTAAATCTTTGCTTAGTACATGGAAGACACCACAAATTACTTGTAGATCATAAAAAAATACAGATTACCAAGATTCCAATGTATTTTACACTTCTGCACATAATTGACACCTAGAGGCACTTACCTTACAGTTTTCTGGTGAAAATGGTTTTATTTTCATATAATTGGAGGCAACTTAACTTAAAAGATTTAAACTGAGACTTTTCAGGCTCTGCTTTCAGAAATAGCAGTCATGACAACTTAAATGGGATTCCTTACATGAAATTCAAGTGAGCAGATGGTTCCTGGAGATTGCAGGTAGGGGAGTCCATAAGAGTAGTTGGAGTTCTGTCATTATGCACTGTTTAACCTGTTAGTTGAGGTTACTACTAAGCAGTAGTGGCCTTACCTGCTGTTTACGGCTTTTGTATTAAAGCCTACCTGTGCGTTCCATACACGTCACGTAGACCAAAACAAGACATATATGCAGTTTTCTCCAAGGAGTAAGCTGCTGCAAAGATAAATAACCAAGCTGACCAGTTTAAGGAGCATCTCAAACTGTCATAGTCATAGAAACTTAGTTCTTGGCCGAATTTGTTTATTGTGAAGTTCTGTGTACCAAAGGTTAAATTTTTACATTAAAAATCTAGTAGGGCTTTTTTAGTCTCTGTAATAATCATGACATTAAGGATTAAAGCTTCCCACTTCCTGATGTTTAAAGTAGATTTTATTCAGGATTTTGAAATATGTTTGGGTTCTGTTTGCCAATTACCATAGTAAAAAACGTAACTATTCATAGTTAGGTACTAGCATATTAAACATTGGCATAAGCTGTTGTGCTATCATTTGCTAATGCAAATGCCTAGCAGGAATACGGTGTAACCCAAACTGAATGGAGCAGTCATACCTTAATGTCTGACTGTTTGTTAATAGATGGCCTGCAGCATCCTCCCTTTATGGCAAACTTCAGTTTCACTGAACTCACTGCAGAATTAACTAGAAATTCTAAGGCTGAAGCCGTCTGAACTGCTTTTTTTTCTTGTGTACACTCAGCCCGCTGCATCATATGTTCTCCTCCTTTCGCAACAACATCAGTATAATAGTATCAGAAAGTAGTATCAGTACCAACTGATTTGGCTTCCGCTGTGACCACATGAGAAGTCAGGTTAAGGGGTTAAAAGCTCTGTCAAGCAGCTTAATATGTTGTGCCATTTAAAGGCTTGCCCTTTTCCTATACTCTGGGTGGTATGACATACAAACCTGATAAGGGACATTGGAAGGTGACGTGCTTTGTGAGAAGAAATATGTGGTATTTGAATAGCAGCACGAGGGCCATAACTGGAAGTCTCCAGGTAGAAATGTTGCCTGTATACTTAAATGCAAATGACCTGGGCAGATTGCACTAATTGAGAGAATACAGTCCTTACAAAAAAGTAGGTCTCTCTAAAAGAGACTAGATATAAATCCCCATCAACTGCTGTTAAAATGGTCTAGCAATTAATGATTGAACAGATACGTTACACTGTACCTTGGAGCCTGCCAAAATGAGGACTGGCCGGCTGCCAGAGGGAGCAGGTTGCAGAGGCACTAGCAATCCACTTACAGTGCCTAGCCACTGGGCCTGCAGAGTTTTCCTCAGGCGGTAGATCACAATAGTGACTGTTACCTGCACCCTCCCTGACGGAACACAGAGGGGGCTTATAGGGAGGGAAACAGTCTTGTAGATGGGTCTCAAACCAAGTTAGTGCTTTATAGATTATAATTAACCCTTGAAGTGTAGCCAGTGCTGAGCTTGGAGCACTGAGACTATTCAGGTTTGCCTAATTTACGGGAGAAACCCCTTGCCTTATGCCCTAGCTGAAACTTCCAGGTGTCTTTCAAGAGAATCATCATAATATTACAGTAATCAGCCTTGAAGTTACAAAGGTGTATCACAGTTGTGAGGGGACTCATTCTTAGGTGGTACAGTCTGAATGTCCTAGTAATAATTTCCTTTCCCCTAGTTAGCTTGAATTGTTGAACCTTTCCTAAAAAGAAGCATTTTTGGGTGCTATTTGTACACTTTAAAACCCTGCATAAGCCTTTTGGAAATCCTTTTACCAAGTTTTCCTGATGGATTTCCTTCTGAACATAACCAAGGCAGTGTTTTCTTCCTGAGTCTGAAACACAGGCCTGGATACTGCTCAGAGCTATGCCAAGTAGGGCAAAATGAAATTAACAGTATTGGTCAGTTTGAGATTCAGAGTCCCGTGTCAGTCATACACTTTGTGAATTTTTAAGGGCAGAGACCACCTTTGTGTTTGCACATTGTCTAACACATAAGGCTGTATAAATAGGGGCATTGCCAGCAGATCGAGGGACGTGATTGTTCCCCTTTATGCGACATTGGTGAGGCCTCATCTGGAGTACTGTGTCCAGTTTTGGGGCCCACACTACAAGAAGGATGTGGAAAAATTGGAAAGAGTCCAGCAGAGGGCAACAAAAATGATTAGAGGGCTGGAGCACATGATTTATGAGGAGAGGCTGAAGGAACTGGGATTGTTTAGTCTGCAGAAGA
>NW_020677385.1:0-5020 GCF_002925995.2 Terrapene triunguis | reverse complement strand
GGGGCCCAAAACTGGACACAGTAGTCCAGATGAGGCCTCACCAATGTCGAATAGAGGGGAACGATCACGTCCCTTGATCTGCTGGCAATGCCCCTACTTATACAGCCCAAAATGCCGTTAGCCTTCTTGGCAACAAGGGCACACTGTTGACTCATATCCAGCTTCTCGTCCACTGTAACCCCTAGGTCCTTTTGTGCAGAACTGCTTCCTAGCCATTCGGTCCCTAGTCTGTAGCAGTGCATGGGATTCTTCCGTCCTAAGTGCAGGACTCTGCACTTGTCCTTGTTGAACCTCATCAGGTTTCTTTTGGCCCAATCCTCTAATTTGTCTAGGTCCCTCTGTATCCTATCCCTACTCTCCAGTGTATCTACCACTCCTCCCAGTTTAGTGTCAGTTCAGTATAGACACTCCTTACGCCGATGGGAGTGGTTCTCCGGCGGCACAGGTAATCCACTTCCTCCCAAGAGGCAAATTCTTCTGTTGACCTAGCACTGTCTACACAGGAATTTAGGTCAGTTTAACAGATTTTTTCATATCTCTGACCAACGTAGTTAAACCAACCTAATTTTCTAGTGCAGACCAGGCCTCAGAGAGACATGCTTGTTTTTTGTCTCAACTGACTATAACTTTTGTTTTCTTTTTGAGTGGGGCAAGTTTTCCTTGTTGAGTTTATTGATCATAGAAGCTGTGTTTAAACCAAGAAGCGGTTATGTTATGCTGGATTAATGGGGTCTCAAATCAATCAAACTCAATGACATATACGACTATGGGATGTTATCATGTCTGTACTACACAGGTATCCATAAAGCATTGACAACTCACAGAGTCCTGTCCCAGCGTGCGCTGGGTTCACTGCACAGTTCTCTGGTAAGACCTCTTTGGCAGTTCCAAAGTCCTGGTCAGGAATCTGGAAGGGTATGCCCAGGGCATTATGCAGAACTTTCTCCCACACCGCTTATCTTCTCCTAAATGGTACTGCAGTGCAGTCACAGGAGCCTGATTGTCCTATAGCACTCCAAATTGCCAACCCCAACCCTTCAAAAATCATGAGGCAGGCCCCCCAAACTCAGGAGATTGATAAATTTGTCAAGATTTTTTATGAGATTTAAACAAAAAATTTCTGGGAGCTTTTTATTTGCCTTCTGAGCCTTTAGGGTACGTTCAGGTCACATTTTCTGGCTTTTCTCTGCAACCACAAGAGCTAATCTCCTTGTAAAAAAGATAAAAGCTGAGATTCTCACAAAACAACTTGACTCCGGAAGCTGAAGTTTGAAGAAGAAACACCAAATATCATGAGTCACACGATAAAACCATGAGAGTTGGCAACCCTGCTCAGACTGGAGTAAATCAGGACAAACTCCAGTGAAAGCAGTAGAGTTGCATCACTGTAAAACTGGTGATATCACACTTTCTGATATCACATACATTTCCATGGCAACATATCATGGCACAAACACCGAGCTGCAGCTGAGACCAAGCAGAGGGAGGAGTTGGGCTCCCAGTGAGAGAGGCATCCTTGCTTAAAGGCGCAAATATCTTCATAAACAGCAAAGGGAACATAGGAAGCTTTGACTGAGTGAAACTGTGTGTTGTAGAAGTGTTCTCTTATTGAGTCTGCTCTGGTTTGAAAGTCACCTTGCAAGGGACTAGAAGACACTGAATTACAGAAGTCTGTACTAATTCCCTTGAGCATGAGACTTTCTTCTTAAGAGCATCTTTTACAAAGCCAGGAGCAAAGGAACTTTAAGCCCTATTTCAGATTCATAGCTCTCAAATTACTGGGGAACATACTGTGTAGGACCAAGGCAATCAAGATGCCATCTCTTCGTGTCACTCCCATCTGCTCTCTCCTTCTTTAGCCATCACACACAACCTCAGACACAGCAGTTTGTCATAAGCATGGTAACTTCATGAGAGCTAATTAAGTGTGCAACTTCTAGCAACTCCAGCCCCCTTTTCAGACATGTGCGAGATAAAATTCTTGAAATAGTCGCTCCCCCACAGCTACACACAGTTTAAAAAAAAAAACTGTTACTGGGATAAGTTTTGCATATTGTGTGTTAAAAGTATCCAACAATGCAAAAATGTGTGATCCAAACTATGCTCCAATAGAAAGAACAAAGGCCATGAACTTAATTCCTTTTAAGAACTACAAATAATACATTTCTTTAAAAGGAAGAAATCAGACTGCAACTGAAAAATGAGATCTAGTTTCTCCTTCCCACACATATATCATCAGGCCAATGCTGGCAGAATTTCCTGTAATGTATTCCTCAAGGAGCTTTGCACGTTTAGGGTCTGGCTCTGCAGCCCTTAATCATGTGGAATAGTGCTTACTTGCATGAGTGGTCCCATGGAAGTCAACAGGTCTGTTTGTGTAAGTGGTATGCAGTACAAGGGCTGCAGAGTCAACTATTAATCTTGTGTGGTTTGAAATGTGGAGGTGTTAAAAAGCTAAAGGAAGTTGTTACCATCTGGGGAAACTGTATAGACCATTTTTTCCCCCTCCACTTAGTCAACCCACAAGAGGATGGACAAACTGTGTGCGGAGTAGATCAATTATTAGTGGACTTAGCATTTCTAAGTCAAGGGAACTACAGCTAAGGACATTTCCTTTGGACATATGGCCTTACACCACTATACTGTTTAATTGTCCTGACAATCTTATGACCAGTACTTCTAATTATTGAAAATTAATTAATATTAAAACCAGCTGTCACCATAGAATCATAGGACTGGAAGGGACCTTGAGAGGTCATCTAGTCCAGTTCCCTGCACTCAAGGCAGGACTAAGTATTATCTAGACCAGTTGTTTGTCTAACCTGCTCTTAAAAATCTCCAATGATGGAGATTTCACAACCTCCCTAGGCAAGCTATTCCAGTGCCTAACTATCCTGTCAATTAGAAAGTCTTTCCTAATGTCCAACCTAAACCGCCCTTGCTGCAATTTAAGCCCATTGCTTCTTGTCCTATCCTCAGAGGTTAAGGAGAACATTTTTTCTCCCTCCTCCTTGTAACAACCTTTCATGTACTTGAAAACTGTTATCATGCCCCCTCTCAGTCTTCTCTTCTCTAGTCTAAACAAACCAATTATTTTCAATCTTCCCTCATAGGTCATGTTTTCTAGACCCTTAAAATCATTTTTGTTGCTCTTCTCTGGACTTTCTCCAATTTGTCCACATCTTTCCTGAAATGTGGTGGCCAGAACTGGACCCAATACTCCAGTTGAGGCTTAATCAGCGTGGAGTGGAGCCGAAGAATTACTTCTTGTGTCTTGCTTACAACATTCCTGTTAATACATCCCAGAATGTTTCCCTTTTTTTTTTGGCAACAGTGTTACACTGTTTCACTCATATTTAGCTTGTGATCCACTATGACCTGCAGACCCCTTTCTGCAGTACTCCTTCCTAGGCAGTCATTTCCCATTTTGTATGTGTGCAACTAATTGTTCCTTCCTAAGTGGAGTACTTTGCATTTGTCCTTATTGAATTTCATCCCGTTTACTTCAGACAATTTCTTCAGTTTGTCCAGATCATTTTGAATTTTAATCCTATCCTCCAAAGCATTTGCAACTCCTCGCACCTTGGTATCATCCACAAACTTTTTAAGTGTACTCTCTATGCCATTATGTAAATCATTACCTCAAAAGGTAATAAAATGTTTTTTAAGTACATCTGAAGCAGGAAGCCTGCTAAACAACCAGTGGGGCCCCTGGACCATCGAGATACAAAAGGGGCACTTAAAGACGATAAAGTAATTGCGGAGAAACTAAATGAATTCTTTGCTTCAGTCTTCAAGGCTGAGGATGTTAGGGAGATTCCCAAACGTGAGCCATCCTTTGTAGGTGACAAATCTGAGGAATTGTCACAGATTGAAGTGTCACTAGAGGAGGTTTTGGAATTAATTGATAAACTTAACAGTAACAAGTCACCGGGACCAGATGGCATTCACCCAAGAGTTCTGAAAGAACTGAAATGTGAAATTGCAGAACTATTAACTGTGGTTTGTAACCTGTCCTTTAAATCAGCTTCTGTACCCAATGACCGGAAGATAGCTAATGTAATGCCAATATTTAAAAAGGGCTCTAGAGGTGATCCCGGCAATTACAGACCGGTAAGTCTAATGTCAGTACCAGGCAAATTAGTTGAAACAATAGTAAAGAATAAAATTTTCAGACACATAGAAGAACATAACTTGTTGGGCAAAAGTCAACATGGTTTCTGTAAAGGGAAATCATGTCTTACTAATCTATTAGAGTTCTTTGAAGGGGTCAAAAAACATGTGGACAAGGGGGATCCAGTGGACATAGTCTACTTAGATTTCCAGAAAGCCTTTGACAAGGTCCCTCACCAAAGGCGCTTACGTAAATTAAGTTGTCATGGGATAAGAGAGAAGATCCTTTCATGGATTGAGAACTGGTTAAAAGACAGGGAACAAAGGGTAGGAATAAATGGTAAATTTTCAGAATGGAGAGGGGTAACTAGTGGTGTTCCCCAAGGGTCAGTCCTAGGACCAATCCTATTCAACTTATTCATAAATGATCTGGAGAAAGGGGTAAACAGGGAGGTGGCAAAGTTTGCAGATGATACTAAACTGCTCAAGATAGTTAAGACCAAAGCAGACTGTGAAGAACTTCAAAAAGATCTCACAAAACTAAGTGATTGGGCAACAAAATGGCAAATGAAATTTAATGTGGATAAATGTAAAGTAAAGTAATGCACATTGGAAAAAATAACCCCAACTATACATACAATATGATGGGGCTTTAAATTTCGCTACAACTAATCAGGAAAGAGATCTTGGAGTTATCATGGATAGTTCTCTGAAGATGTCCATGCAGTGTGCAGCGGCAGTCAAAAAAGCAAACAGGATGTTAGGAATCATTAAAAAAGGGATAGCGAACAAGACAAAGAATATCTTATTGCCCTTATATATGCCAGCAGATCGAGGGACTGATCATTCCCCTCTATTCAACATTGGTGAGGCCTCATCTGGACTACTGTGTCCAGTTTTGGGCCCC
>NW_020677384.1:0-5887 GCF_002925995.2 Terrapene triunguis | reverse complement strand
TCCCTGGAGAAGAGCTATGAGCTGCCTGATGGCCAGGTGATCACTATTGGGAATGAAAGGTTCCGGTGCCCAGAGGCCATCTTCCAGCCCTCCTTCCTGGGGATGGAGTCCTGTGGCATTCACGAGACCACTTTCAACTCCATCATGAAGTGTGACGTTGATATCCGAAAGGACCTCTATGCTAACACAGTGCTGTCTGGCGGTACCACCATGTATCCTGGCATCGCTGACCGAATGCAGAAGGAGATCACGGCCCTGGCACCCAGCACGATGAAAATCAAGATCATTGCCCCACCGGAGCGTAAATATTCTGTCTGGATTGGTGGCTCCATCCTGGCTTCTCTCTCCACCTTCCAGCAGATGTGGATCAGCAAGCAGGAATATGATGAGTCTGGCCCATCCATTGTCCATCGTAAATGCTTCTAAAGAGGGTCCCAGCAGGTGTGCTCAGCCTCTGCTGATGGGGTTACACACAGTATAATTGTCAGGGCAAATGTATTTACCAAATTGAGTAGTTACTTGTAAACTTTGCCCTTGAAAAGCCTTTCATGTTGGACCAATATTGTTTGATTTACTCCCCTCCCCTTATGTTTAACTTGACTATACCTTTAATGTACTGTGCAGTAACTATATCCTGTGCATCATAAGCTCTGTTACAGGTTGCACGTGACCAAGGTTACAGTTAACTGTATTAGTGAAGAGAGCGCTACCTGTTAGGCTTTAGTTTTCCTGTGGTTGACTAGTGACCCTTTACTTCCCCCCACCCCACCCCCCAGCTATAAATTCCCTGGGGCTGGAGACTAGACTAAGGGTGGTTGACTTGCCATTGCATCAAAGTTACATTGTAAACTCAGAAGTAGATTTGTAACTAACCCTAAAGGTGATAACTGTAATGTCACTGACCGCTCCTTGTATAAGGCAAACTAATAAACTTCCATGGTTTACAAAGTTGTCATAATTGTATGCCTGGACTCTCACGTGGTCTGCCCTCCAGGCTGAATGAGCCTGGTCATCTCACTTTTTAATAAAACCATCATATATTGGCTAAATCATAATTCTAACTCTTGCATGCCAAATTGGTGATGTACAGAAGGCTGATGCCTCAGTAGGAACAGTTGTGCTGGACACATGTACTCTCTCACTCCGAAGTAGAGAGAATAAAGTCTTTAAATATTGAATTTGTGGTAATGTGGTATTGGAGCTATCAACCTCGTACTCAGTTTGTAGATGGGGGTTCCTTTTATGCATTGTTCTCTGACATTGAAAGACAAAGTAAGGAGAAGGGGGAACAAAAGTGCTCTGATATCTTGATGCAAAGGAAGCTAACACTTTCTAATGGTGGTGCAAGTAGGGAGATGTCTAAAAGCAAAACCAGTTTAATATAATGCAGGTAAGTCACACTTCCTGATTTTGTAGGAGTATAACTTTGCTGTTGTATAAAGAATACTTTCCTCTTAAGATTCCCTGTAGCTGAATGGCATTGGGGTGGAGTGTTTTACTGCCTCCATTGTTGTCTAGCTGAAGATTGCTTTCTACAAGGTTAACACACCAGCAAAACCATGCAAAGTTGCAGTAATTCTCCTGGGAAGAGTAACTTGCAATGGAGGTATAGAATTTTCCTACGTACAGTAAAATGAGACCTTAACCATGGTTCTAAAAACTACCACTTTGACCTTCTTTTGGAGTTGTCTTGGGGTTGGGGAAGAGAAGATACTAAACTTAATACTTGCAGTTTCCTTCAAATTCTCTCAGTAGCCTACTATAGCATGGCAAAGTGTGAATTTCTAAACAGTTTATATAGGGGCAGTTGCTAAAGAACAGGAGTACTTGTGGCACCTTAGAGACTAACATATTTATTAGAGCATAAGCTTTCGTGGGCTACAGCCCACTTCTTCGGATGCATCGAATGGAACATATATTGAGAGATAGATAGATATATACACACACACACAGAGAGAGCATGAACAGGTGGGAGTTGTCTTACCAACTCTGAGAGGCCAATTAAGAGAAAAAAAAACTTCATGCTGTATGTGTGTGTATGTATATGTATGTGTGTGTATATATATGTGTATATATGTGTGTGTGTGTGTGTGTGTGTGTGTATATCCTCAATATATGTTCCATTCTATGCATCGGAAGAAGTGGGCTGTAGCCCACGAAAGCTTATGCTCTAATAAATTTTAGTCTCTAAGGTGCCACAGGTACTCCTGTTCTTTTTGCGGATACAGACAAACACGGCTGCTACTCTGAAACCTGACCCTATATAGGAGATCAAGACGGACTCTTCAATCTCCCCCAGTCCTCAATCATGCAGTTTTCTTTTAAAATGGTCTTGTTCTGTGGGTAGGTAGGGGGAAAATACTGTCCTCAAACATCAAAATTTGAGAGCTGACCAACTGATTATTACCTCCCAGCTTCAGGCTGCCCCAAAATGACCTCACCTCTTGTTATCCCAACACCGTGCAAGCTAATACACAATTTACTTGCTAGTTTAACCCCCAACTTCCTTCTAGCAATACAGATTCCCAACTTTCTCCCTTTTGTATATGTGTGCGCCTCTTGGTTTGGCTTTCCCCATAGATACATTCAGTTCTGCCTGAATTTCTAGCCCCCTTGGTTCCTCAGTCACTTCTCTTAGCTAGCTCTTCCTTTTTCTCAGGGACTAGAGCCTTGGATGGGACCCCACTCCAGCTAGGGTCAGCCGCCTACAATGCAGAAACCCAACCTAAAGTGCCACTTTGGACCATGGTGGTCTGGCTCAAGTGACTTCCTATACAGCAGAGCACTATAGCTGAGGCAGGTTCAAGGCAATGTACTAAGCAGGGTCTCTGGTTAGTTGTGGAAGTCTGTAACCATCAAGATGTGATGTATAGTGCACTCCATGATATCAAAATTGCATGCTCCAAGGAGGGGAGAACCATGCTTTCTTACATCACTATCTCCTCTTGCTGAGATGTAGGCTCAGAATGTTTCCCCAGCTGCATCCCCTCTCCCTCCTGAGGATTGAGGGGGAGGGATGGGGACCATACAGACCTCTAGCTCTGGACTTGCTAACCTTCTTCCCAGGCTACACCCAGCTGCTGAGATACAGGGGAGAGGATCAAGAACTTGTAGCCCTACATCTCCAGCTTTGAATGGGGCAACTGGACCACTTGAAAACATGGCAATCTCAGAGAAGAAATTCCCACACCCATCCATGGCCTCTGCACTTGTTACAGCTAATCTGTGCTTAATCTACTCCACTGTTAGAGGAAACCACTTTTCCTAAATATTGGGACCTTTTGGAACTGGGGAATGGAGGCAAGAAAGTCCCATTGAAAATGGTGATTTTTATCCCAAAGGGCTGAGGGTGTCTTCAGTCACTCTGAAAACATGCTTTTCTTAGACCCCACCCTTTAGGGCTAGGGAGTAATTGCTCTCCATCCTCTAGGACTAGCTTCTACTACCTCTGAAGACCCAGGATTACAGGCAGCACCTTACTCTTGCATGACCTTAATTAATATTGGAAATACCCATCACATTTGTTTAAAAAAAGTTAGATACATTTATAAGTTTTTTTAGGAGGTTTTGCAGAGTTGACATCTGAAACCAGACTTACCAGCAGTTTCTCATTAACACATCTTAAAAGAGATGGGGGAGGGGATTAAATTCTTCCTTTCTAGTATGGGACTCAACTGTTACCTGTTCTAATTACAATAAATAATACTCATTACTTCTAAACCAGGGGGTGGCAGACTTGTTACACAAGCAAATATGCATTTAAGGAAGTGACATATTTTAACACCAGTGTTTTTAGAGACAACTTATTTGTGGGTCTTTTCTATTCTAAAGAGATCACTGAAAGATGACTACAAAAGCACACGGTGGACAGAAATATTGTATTGCAATATTAGCTTGGACTGGGATCCTACATGCTAGGTGCAATATAGACAGAAGAAACAGATGGTCCCTAGCCTCAGAGAGCTTGCAATCTAATCCAAATATAACACTATACTATACCTGGATTTTTAATAAGGCTTTGGACACAGTCCCACATGACGTTCTCATAAGCAAACTAGGGAAATGTGGTCTAGATTAAGTTACGGGGGTTGGGAGGGAAGGCAGCAAGGCTAGGTGGTAGTACTGCTGAAAAGGATCTGGAGATTATAGTGGATCAAAAATGAATATGAGTCAACAATATAATGCAGCTGTGAAAAAGGCTAATGTCATTCTGGGGTCTATGAACAGGAGTGTCATACGTAAGAGACAGGAGGCAATTGTCCCACACTGGTGAGGCCTCAGCTGGAGTATTGTGTCCAGTTCTGGGCACTGCACTCTAGGAAAGATGTGGACAAACTGGAGAGAGTCTTGAGGACAGCAACAAAAATGATAAAAGGTTTAGAAAACCTGACATATGAGGAAATGTTGAAAGACTGGACATGTTTAGTCTTGAGAATAGAAGACGGAGGGAGGACCTGATAATAGTCTTCAAATATGTTAAGGGCTGTTACAAAGAGGACTGGGATCAATTGTTCTCTGTGTCCACTGAAGATAGGACAAGAAGTAATGAGCTTAATCTGCAGCAAAGGGGATTTAGGTTAGATATTAGGAAAAACTTTCTGACTATAAGGGTATTTAAGCTCTAGAACAGACTTCCAAGGGAGGTTGTGGAATTCCCATTGCTGGAGGTTTTTAAAAACAGGTTGGACAAACACCTGTCTGGGCTGGTCTAGGTTTACTTGGTCCTGCCTCAGCACCGGGGGACAGACTTGATGATTTCTTGAGCTCCCTTCCAGCCTGATATTTCTGTGATTCTAATTTGACACAACATTCCCCTTTCCCTCATTCCCATGCTGAGGAACCCCATGCGCCCCTCTGATGCTCCCTGCTGGGGTCTTACTTCCCATACTGGAGACTTCTAGACATCACAGAGACTTCTAGAGACTCACCACCCAGCTGAGCATGACCCTCCTGCCAGATACTACCTGTCCCCATGTGACTTCCTCCTTGGAGACACCCACATGTCCTTCTCCAAGGGACACCCCGTCCATCCCCCATTCCATGGGTGCCAGTACCTCCATGATCACAGGCCCAAAATGGCATCTGGCCAGCAGAGGTGTTTTGGGTCCTGGATGCCTCTAATGTTTCCCCTGCTGTGCCACGCAGGCCTGCTGTCATAGGACAGATCACAGGCTGATGGACACTATCCCTGATGTCATGACCCAGCTATCTCCAAAGGTCACCGTCCTTCCTGGTCCCCAAGATGCCCTGCCTGCCTGACCCACTCCTCAGTACCTGCCACCCTTGGACTATGACCACTCAGCAGATTCATTACATTGTGATGCCTTGCGGGAGATGAGTCAGAACCCAACCCCAGTCTCTCTCTTCCCAGGCTGGCAAGGGCTGTGTGAACCATTGGGCTAGAAGCCGAATGAAGCAAAGCCATTGGCACAGAGGCAAAGCAGCCCTGCTTCCTGGCCTGTGCTGGATGTCAGCAAAACATGACGAAACAAATGAGGTTGGGAAAGATTCCGTTCCGTTCTCATTCACAATGCTGGAAGCAGAGCACTGCAGCCATTCTAACCTGGCCTCCTCCTCCTCTGCTTGATCCTGTCCTCCACTGCATCCCTGTGTAAGGGGACTGTTGCCCCCTTACTAACACTCAGTGGGGGTGTTTTGGTTGGCTAGCTCCCAGCACTAAAAGGGGAAGGGTCGGTGGCAAATCAGGAGCCTAAGACTGACAGTCCCCAGGAACAATGGGGAGAGGCCAATGCTCCAGATCAGCCTGATTGACAGGGCGGGCAGGCTAATCAGGGAGTCAGGAGGCCAGGGGGGTCCCGTCCGCCGTGTGAACTGGAATGGCCTGAGTCAGACAGAGTGGGGCCGAGCTAAGGAGAGAGCAGGGGCC
>NW_020677383.1:0-2545 GCF_002925995.2 Terrapene triunguis | reverse complement strand
GTCGCCCTGAGAAGTAAACACAAGGCGTGGTGTTGGACATGGCAAAGTAAAGGGCAAGCTGTATTCTGTATTCACATTCCTGAAAACCAGCTCTGTGTCCGCTTTCCTGGGTGCTCACGGTCAAGTCACTCCCGGGAGCTGCCTGGGCCTCCTAACACACAGGCTAGGGATCCAGCCGACCCCTGTCCCTGATTTCTAGGATCTGGCCAGTTCGTATGTCTGATTTCTTGCATCCATCCCTCATGTCTTTACTCTGCTCAGTTCCTGTCCCTGATTCCTAACCCTGATTTCCAGCATTTGGCTGACTCCTGCCCTTGATTTCTAGGATCTCCTGCTGATTTCTCAGATCCACTCCTGGGTTCTTGATTCAGCAATTCCCCCCTCTGACTCCAAGCATCCAGCTGATTTCCAACCCTAATTTCTAGGATCTGTCCCTCACTATTAAGATTTCCTGATTTCCAGAAAGTTGCTGATTCTCGTCTCTGATTTCTAGAACCTGTTGAACACCCAGCTGAGGTCTGTCCCTGCTTTCTATGATCTTGCCAGTTCCTGTCCCAAATTATTAGGATATATTCCTCATTTGAAAGAGCTACCTAGTTCTTGTCCCTGATTTCTAGATTCCATCCTTGAGTCCTAGGATCTGTCCGGTTCCGGTTCCTGGTTCCCAGGATCTGCCTGGCTCACTAGGGATCTTGACTTTCCCCAATATTCCCAGCCCTTGCCCCGGGCACCGCGTGCCCCTGTCCCACACTCACCCGGAATGATGCCTTCCTCTCCTGGGGATCCCCCACGCACAGCATCCTGGACAGGGCATAGCGCAGATACGGCCGAGACAGACACACGCCCTTGCCCATGATCATCAGTTCCACCTCCTGCAGGGTCGGGGAGGCCCGGGCATTTGCCTCAGTATTAGTCAGGCCCCAGCTGGCCACAGAGCACACAGCCCCCTCCTTCACCCCTTTCTGGGCCAAGGGGATGGTGCCCACAGTCTGTGTCAGCTTGGCCGTCTTCCTCAGCTGTGATGGGGGGCGGGGAGAGACAGAGAGAAAGAAGGGAAATCCTCTGGGGGCGGAACCTGCAGCAACATGAGGTCATTTTTAAACGTGGCATCATTGAATTCTGGGTGGGGGATTCAACGATGTACAAGGATCTTCTGCCTCCCCAGTTCATGTAAGACAACATTGTGGGCCCCCAGCAGCACAGTGATGTCGCTGTAAAACACAAGGGTATCCAGGTGCTGCAGACAGGCCAATACAGTGGACTCAGTCATGGGTCGTTAACCAAGTTAAAGTGTGTGTGTGTGTGTAGACACTGCCTTGCACTCAGGATGAATGTACAGAAGCCAGCACTCCAGGCTCTTTCCCCTGTAGGAGGGGCCAGCTTTGACTTGGCCTCAGGGTGGGGAACTGGCTGGCTCAGCGGCAAGGCATGTTGCATTTCTTACCCCAGGTTGCAGTTACAATGAGCCGCCATTACCACCACATCCTCCCGAATCAGGAACCCTCCACACATGCTTCTTTGATTTCCTCCTTTCTCTATCTTCACGAAAGCCATGTAGGGTCTGGAGTGAGGCCGGGCTTCCTGTCCCCCGATGATCTCCCCTGGCAAGTGAAGGAGTTAGTTCAGGCCCCCGCTTCAGCCAGCTGGTGAACCCCTCCTCTGACCAAGATCAGGGCCCCGTAGTGGGGCGGCTGCCCCACTCCAGTAAGCAGGGGTTAAAAGCAGCCCTGGAGAGGGCTGTGGCTGGGGAAAAGGAGTGAAAGCAGCAAACCTAGGCTGGTTGGGGAAACAGCCATGGCGGTGGCCAGCTCAATTAGGGCCCAGCTGGCCCTGATAAGAGGGCTGTGGGCCAGGACCTGAAGAAGGAGTCTCACTCTAGCCTTGGAGTGGGAAGGGCTGGCTGCCTGGGGGCAAGGTACCTGAAGCACAGCAGAGCAGAGCAGAGCTGGGGAAGGGTAAAAGGGAGCTGGGGAGCTCCAGCCGGGTAAACCCCCAGGCTGCAGGCCTTGTTGAAGGCCTATGAAAGGTACTGGGGCTGCAGAGAGGCAGCCCATGGGTAGGCAGAGGCAGCTGGTCCTAGCCCCTTGCCAGTGATGAATGGCTTTTACAGACTGCCATCTGCCCCAGTGAGCGGGAGCTAGGGGCTAGGGGCTAGGTGATGACTGGCAGTAGCCACTGAGGCAAGGTGGGTTTAGAGGGTTGAGGGCTCCCCTGGGAGGGGAGACCCAGAGCGAGGGGGTACTGTGGGAGGGACATGGGGCCAGCGGCAGGCAAGACACCAGCTTGCAGAGGGTGCTCTGCGTGCTGGAAAGAGTGAATTCCCAGGACAACCAGCAGGAGGCGCCGTGCCAGTGAGTCTTGACCTCGCTTCGCTACAGACCCCCATTGTCCTGAGCACTGCACAGACTCCAACCGAGATCAGGCCCCCATTGTGTCTGGCACTGCAGAGAAACAGCGTGAGAATCCATGCTCCAGAGGGTTTACATACACAAAGGATGTGTTGGGGGCCACTGGGCATAGCTACCAGGTAACTCGGGAGAGTGGA
>NW_020677382.1:0-2902 GCF_002925995.2 Terrapene triunguis | reverse complement strand
TTGACTACATTTATTTCAGAAGCATTTTGGCTGTAGAGCAGTGTAATTTACTGTAGACATCAAATCTGTGCTAATCAGTAATATGCTACTTTATTTAATTCTCTTAATTGTTCTTCAAGCTTTTCTTTAAAGCCATTTGAATTTTTACATACTAAAAATACACAGATTAATATTTCTACTGGTCCTGGCATTTCATTTTGAAGTAAATTTTACAGAGTAGTTGCATAGAGTCATAAATGTCACATCACTCTATATGCATCCGAAGAAGTGGGTTGTAGCTCACGAAAGCTTATGCTCTGATAAATTTGTTAGTCTCTAAGGTGCCACAAGTACTCCTGTTCTTTTTGCGGATACAGACTAACACGGCTGCTACTCTGAAACATGTCAGAGACTGTAATTGGATGGCCCTAACCCTAGTCAGGGCCTGTTTACTGGCCCCAATTCTATTCTTACCCAAAGTACACTATCTGGCACACACCCTAAATCTAATCTGGGCCCATGAACTTGCCATCTAACCCATGCTCATGAACTAGTACTATAATAGGCTAGAAGCTAACTGGCCCCAACCCTCTCCTTACACCAGACCAGAAAACTTGACCTTCCGTACTTTAGTCTGGGAATCAAATTTCATTTAACTTCTAACCCTACAAAATCCAAAAACTAGCCACCCTATCCCAGGCACATGGTCTTGCTCCAAGCCTAATCCTAGCCCTCACCTTCAAATTGGTTTTACAATCTGGTGCTAAACCTAGTCAGAGAATACAACTTTGACCTAACAAGCCCTCACCTATTCCAAGAACAAACCCAAAAATTGCCACTTGATTGGACATGTAAAATGGCACAGACTTTAAAGGTAGACTAAACCTATGAACTGGCCTCAATCCTAATCCTTAACTGGCTCATAAATTTAACATAAACCTAGCCCTGTCTCATGAAGTGAGGCTCAACATAATCCTATCTCACATCCATGGACTAGTATACAATTAACTATTTTAGGCAAACAAATTGGTCTCGACCCTAACCCCAGCAGAGTCCCAAGAACAGCTTGTTCCCTGAAAAGATCTTATAAAATGGCTCTAATTGTAACCCTTACTTAGTTGCATGAACTTGTTACAATCTTATATCTAGGATAAAAACAAACCAAAAAAGCTATCCCATCCTGAACATAACCCTTTCTTGTACCCCTGAACTGATTTTAATCTACATCTGTAGATGCTTCTTTTAAGGTAGATGTCAGATTCCATGACCATACCAGCAGTTTGTTCTCCACTTATTTCCATGTCACAAGCATTACGTAATATGAATTCACAACTCTAAATCTAAGCCTAGTTTAAGAGAACGATTATTCATTTAACTCTGGATTACAATGGGGCTGTGTTGCTGCTCTGTTTTCTTTTTGTTCTCAGTTTCGCAGATTGTCAAGAGATCATCTAAAAAAATAACAGGCAGATCTGGAGCAGAAAAGCAATGTCTTGCAGATGCACTGTGGGAATCCTGAAGTGTATGGCACAGCTGGATCTGGGCTCATTTTGCATTTGAAAACTGCATTGCTTTGTTCACAACATTTTGTGTGCCTGCTAAAACAATGATCATGGTTCACATGATCAGGCAGGAATTGCAAAACATTTGTATTTAAAATACAAAGTAATGCCTTAGCCACAGTTGAAAGTGTTCATGCGATTATGTATGGGATTTCTCATGCAAAAAAAAGTACCTTTTTTGGTAGGACATTATATAGTGCAGAAACCGAGGGGCAATCTTTCATGTCTGTAAACCGGATCCTACCTTGGGTCACAAATGAAAATGTGATTGGTGATGTCATTCTTGTCCCATTTGCCCAGGTCATAAATTTGCCACACAGTTTCATAGTCTTGACAATTTCTACTCATGAAAGGCCTGATCCAATGCCCAGTGAAGCCAATGGGAGTCCTTTCATTGACTCTTACACAGTGTTGTGTCTAGTCCAAAAAGCTAATGGGTATTGCAGGTGCACTGGCAGAGCTGCCTGGGGAAGCTTGCAGAGCACTTTGTTTTGCCACTCGTGCAACAGTTAACTTGCAACTTTGAAAGAAAAACTGCATGGAAATAATGGGGGGTTGAGTAGGTATCATTTAGTTTTATTCCTAAAGTGCCCACCATAGCAAAATCACTGGCAGCATGTTCAACCAAAAAATGTCAAGTTAGAAACCAAGCACTCCAATGCAACCACTCAAGCATTTAGGCCCCCAATCCCTCTGCCAAAAGCAAGTAAAATTATATCGTCACTTATTTTAATAAAGAAACGGATTCCTGTGATATGGCTCGTGGCACTGAAGCGTGTGGGAGACTGTGAGATGTCATGAAAGGATATGATCTTGATCTGTATCACTGCTACATTTTGCCATTTAGAATGTGTAAGGTGAATGGACTGATTCATAACATATTCGGCTGATCAGCAAGTTAGAGGAGTGGGGAAGGGGGATATAGTCAAACATTGAATTCCAAATTCCTTACCCAGGTACAGAAATGTAAGGTTGCCTAAAGTGAGGCCTCACACACTGCTGCTCTCCTTCCAGATGCCACATCCCAACACGATCTCAAAGATACTGAAATGTCCTTTTGGAAAATGTGGGAGAAATTCTGAGATCTGTACTTAGTTTGGAGTCAAGGAGAGTTTGAGTAAAATCTTAGAAAGGACCAAATCCTATATCTTTATTTTCTCTTCCATTGTAACTTTTTTTCTGTGGCATTACTAAAGTCTTGGGCTATTTTTAGCTGGATTATTAAGAAGATGCATTACTTGTATTATGCTTGTTCCTTCTATTGTAAAGGGAATGAAGTAAAGGCTATGTTGTGTCAATCCAGCCATTGAATTAATAGATTCATAGATTCTAGGACTGGAAGGGACCTCGAGAGGTCATCG
>NW_020677381.1:0-8318 GCF_002925995.2 Terrapene triunguis | reverse complement strand
CCTTGTGTGTTACCTAAAAGGTGAAACATAGCAACTGTTTAAAAGCACATAGCCACAGAACAGAGCACTTTTGAACTCCATCAGAACTGTCTTTTGATGGAAAATTGGGTGTTAGACTAAGCAAAAAAACTGAAATATTTCAATTCAGGAAAAACTACCATAATGCCTCATGGGAATTGTAGTTTAGCCTCCTCATGCACCTGTTCCCTACTATGGTTTCCCAGCTGGACTACCTTTTGAATGATGCTCCACAGCCAAGTTTCAGAGTAGCAGCCGTGTTAGTCTGTATCCGCAAAAATAACAGGAGTACTTGTGGCACCTTAGAGACTAACAAATCCACAGCCAAGATTCCATATTGTGGTGGCTCCAAAGGACAGTAGCCTGGGGTGGACCATGGGTGATGTAGTCCAAACAGTGAGCCTGGAGAATGGAGGCATGAAACACAGAACCTATGGCTCACACAAGCCCCCATGGTGGAATTTCCAAATTGAATCGTTGGTTTTCTGATGCAAACTGTGAAAACTGGCAGTTTTCAATTTTTTTTTTAAGTCAACATTTTTCATAGAGCCCCTCAGCCCCCATTTTCCAACCAGCTTTGGATTAATACACCCATGATTATTGTTATTATTGCAGTAGCTCCTGGAGGCCCTGACTGAGACTGGGGCCCTATTGTATTAGGTGCTGTGTACACACACATAGTCTCTGCCTAAAATAGACGAGAAAGACAAAGGTGGAGTGTGTGTGAAGTAAGTGTTATTGTATCATTTTAAAGATGGAAAACTGAGACAGAGAGATGAAGTGACCTGCTGGAGGTCACACAGTGCATCTGCGGTAAAGCTGACAGTTGAACTCAGGTATTAAGTAGTGAAATCAGTTTATGACTCATAGAGGGACTTATTCTGCTACACTTACTCATACGGAGCAGTACCTCTGAATAGACTAACAGTACTAATCAACTTACTGGTGGCTGAATGAGGCCCTAATGTCATAACATAATTCCTGTAACACCAGCAAATTGCCGCTGTTCAGTTTAACTGGCATACTTTTTCTCTCCCTGGTGAAGAATTCTGTGTTTCAACCACTCCTCAAATACATTAAGGACTGGATCTATCGCCTATTGACATAAATGGAAAGCCTCCCTTTGACTTCAAAGAACATTGGTTCAGGACCTCATTTCTGTTAGAAGTGTCCTCTGGTTTGCCACTCTAAATCACATACTCTCATTCACCTAACTGTGTGTCAACAAAAAGCATGCCTGGAAGTTGGTGCCAACAAATCTATGGCTCTGTAACTGTTCAAAAGGAAAATCCATTTTAATACAGTGACCTTCCTTCTTAAATGTACAGGGCTTGATTCTCAGTTACATCAAAGCCCCTTTACACTGCTCTGACAGGTTAATTAAAGCCTAATTAAAGTGGACATAAATATAATATTGTGCTTACTGCCAGAGTGGTATAAAGGAACCTTGTGTAGGTATAGGCACCAGTATTTTAATAACCATATCCACTCTGATTACACTCTTGTAACTCCCCTTTCCTCCCACGGTTACTTGGGAGCAGGCAACACTCACCTGTGTACCTGGATGCCTGATGTTGTTAACATTAAAGAAGATCCTGAGTATCCCAGTGGTGATATTGGATAAGTGGGAATCCTCTATTCACCCCTCTGCAGGGTGGATAAAAATCAATTTTTTTTTTAATTTAAATCTGATTTTTTTGATAAAATGCTTTTTGAGGAAAAACCCAATCTAAAGATAGTTTTAATTAAGATACATTATAGCTCAAAGATATCTCATCATGAATAGGGATTATAAATTCTAATTCTATAGTATGAGACAATATATTCATGTAATGTTTAAGAAAAGTTTTGTAAATGAATTCCAATAGTTCATGGATTAGGGACCCAATTTATGAGGTTCCAGGGGCTTCTGTATAGATTATTTAGGTTACTCTTTCTATCTACTCAATGGGGCTCAGTGCTCAGTCTAGAAGATACCATCAGAGATGCTTAGTTTTGCAGTTCTCAAACTGTGGATTTGTGTCTCCAGAGATAACATGCTTGTTAACAGCAAAAATGTTTTAAAATAAATAATATATAGAGGTGAGAAATAACAGACCTCAACCCTATTGTCCCTCTGCAAATTTGTGTAAACAGAGTCAAACCCTTACCTCTCTCTAAAAGACCAATGTTTCGAAAAGTTCAATGAATAGAAGATTGTTGGGGGTGGAATAGATCTAAAATATTTAATTTAACTATTTTAGTTAAAAACCATTTTAACAAAAACAATTCTGATTTTAAAAAACTTGAATGTTTAACTAAATTCAAAAATTCATATGCTTGTTTTCTTAAAATATTATAGGTTTGCTGGTGAAGAAAAAAATCCAGAATATATAATGTTGTTGTTTTAGTTAAATAAAACAATTTAAATGCCTGTCTGGTGATGTTCTCCTCCTAATACAGCATGGCAAGAAAATCCTCCAAATATTAATGATCAACCTGTTGAATTGGAGATAGTTCACCTCCCAGTGACTTCATAAATATCTTCTTCAGTTACTTTTGGTAAATGAAATAACCAAACAATCATTCATTTTCTGATATAGCTGTAATACTAATTTGAAAAGTTTTCAAAATAAATCACTTTAAAAATGTATAGTGTATACCTTCTAAAATGAAACCTACATCTATCTCTGAGTTGTGAAGAATAAGTATTAAGGTTATAACAGCCAACAAGAATGCACTTTTACTTAGAAATCCATGATTAAATCGAGTCTTCTGGACTCGTGATTTAAATCATATCCACCTTGCCCCTCTGCTGCAGTCCCTTTACTCTTAAAGCAATTTAAAATTGGCGGTGCCTCCACCTGGCTGGCCCCTGTACACACTCAATGGCATGCCTTGGGAACCTCCAGGAATAAACCTATTCTAATAATAGTTGATAGCGTTCTCAGAAAAGAGCAAGCTGGTTTTCGGAAAGGGCATGGATGCACAGACCAGATCTTCACTCTATGAAACATAATAAAACAGTGCTTAGAATGGCAACGGCAACTCTACATAAATTTCATAGACTTTGAGAAGGCTTTTGATAGCATTCATAGGACCAGCCTATGGCGCATTCTGTGGGCATATGGAATTCCTTTCCGTATAATCAACATTATCAAAAGCTTCTATTTCAATTTTACATGCAGTTTTGACCACAGTGAGCTCAGTTTTGAAGTCAAAACAGGAGTATGTCAGTTGTGTCATGTCTGCAATCCTCTTCAACATTGCCATCGACTGGGTAATGTGGCATACAACAGAAGACATGCCAAAAGGCATTAAATGGACACTCTTCTCTTCCCTTGAAGACCTGGACTTCGCAGATGATGTCGCTCTCCTACCACATAGCCAGAACACCTTCAGGAGCTTAAATACAGTCTGGAAATCATCAAAATACAACACCAAAACCAAACTCAAGATTTATCAGAGCTGCATACTTTCAACATTACTTTATAGTGCAGAATGCTGGGGAATGAAAAAGTATGATATGTCCAAACTGTCTTCTTTCCATACAACCTGCCTCAGAAAAATGCTCTGTATCTTTTGGCCTAGAACAATCTCAAACCAAGATCTATTGACACAGTGCAGCCAAGAGGATCTGAGCACCATCATTGCCAGGAGGCGTTGGAGATGGATCGGTCATGTGCTTCGGATGGAAACTGATTCCATCACCAGAGTAGAAATAAAATGGACACCCGAAGGCAAGCGAAAACAACATAGTGAAGAGCTGTGGAAGCCAAGCTGAAAAGCCTGGGGAACCATTGAAAGACTTGCCAGAAACAGACAGGAGTGGAGAAGCTTCATCACTGCCCTAAACGCCAGAGGCGTAATAGGAACATGATGATGATAATGATGATGAATAAATAATAATAATATAATCTGTGGCATGGGTGTAACTCAAAAAAACCCCAATTATAAATAATATACATCCAATATACTTAAATTAGAGTTAATACACCTTTACTTAACAACTTAAAAAAATCAAGGTATAACAGATCAAGATATATGTCACTACTAATTTAAATCCACAGGGGGAAGTTGAATAAAATCAATTAACAAATAGAGTATACAGTAATAAATGAAACATATCTAACTGGCATTTACACTGCCGCCGTTTACCCCACCCTGCAGTGAACACTCCTCTGGATTTCAGAGTCCCAGACACCTGCTTGCGTGGGCACGCTTGAAGATCTGAAGCTGGAGACAGCACGCTGTTGGTTCTGTGTATCAGTCCAGCCAAGGCAACAATGCACAACCCCTCTGACGATTGGAGCTGGCTCCACCAAATGTCATCAGCTCTGGGTCCTGGTTCAGTGGGAAGATCACTCTGCCTCTCCTCAGACTCAGTCTCTCTGCAGTGCCCCTTCCCTTGCAAGTACTTTCCCAAACAACAGTGGGGGTTACTCACAGTTTCTTCACGGCAGGCTCACCTCAATCAGCTCCAGGCACAGCAATAGTCTCTGCCCTGGCTTCAGTGAAGCCACCAACAGCCTCTGAGGCTCCCTGCTTGATCAAAGCCCCAGCAGGCTCGCAGCAGCTCCTGGTATGGACAGAGCTCCACAGCAGCAATCTCACTCCTCTTCCCAAAATGGAGTCTACCCCTCTCTCCCTGCACACCCTGGAAGAGAGAAGTATTTCCCCAAGGCATCATGGGAGTTGTAGTATCTAGGACTAGATTGCAGCACACAGGATCTTCCCTTGGAACACTCCCAATAAAGTTCAGAGTCCCCTCTAGTAAAGGGTGCCTAAACTCTATTTACCCCTTCTACAAGAAACCTCCCTCCTATCATAAATATGACCTAGTAATAAATCCACTTCATATCACTGCCTTTGTTTCTATACTAGCCTCTTTAATACCCTCAAATGGCAAAGAGTTCAGTTTTCCATTTCATCTGAAAGACAGACAATATTTCTAGCTTTATGGTAACCCCAGTACCATTTTGGGACAGTAGTTTAGTACAAAATAATAGGAAAAAGTGCATGCTACTGATCTACCAATACCACTTCCTACAGTGCACAGGTTTCTCCTGAAATTGTCCTATCCCTATCTAGTTGCTTGTCATTAAGGGCCTGATCCTACTGAAGTCAATGGGAAAAAAATTCAGTTTACATCAAACAAAGCAAGATCTACATCCTGGAAAGCAAGTACAAATGCCTCTACAATGTGGTATGCAGTTAAGGAAGTGTCCTATTTGGACATGTCAATTTAAGGCACCTCTCAGTTTCTGGAGGTGCCTTAGGGTGGTGATTCAGTGTATCCCATCTCCAAGCCAGAGTCTCGGCTACTATAAATTGGCATAATGCCATTGAAGTCAATGGTGCTATGCCTATACCTACCAACTGAGGAACTGGCCTGTTGTCTTTTACTAAAAAGTTAGTTTTATTTAATTATATTCTAACACACATTTTTTTTTCTCCCTCTGTCTTTGCAATGGGAAGCAATTCACCTTTTAAAACTCTGTTGCTATTGAAACTTGTCAACTTATTAGTTGGTATCCCATGCACTTTTTAGAACACAGTTATGTTTGCCTCTTGGGCATCTAGGTCAGCAGAGGCCAAGACTGCAGGTGCTAGGTCTAAAGACTGTTTTAAATTTTAAAATGCTATTAAAAATTATATGAAAAAGGTTACACAATTTCTTCAGCTATTCCTTTTTACATAGTGAAATAAGCTGAAAAACTGTTCCTTCCTGGAAACTCTGCCAAGTTCATAGCATTAGAGAACAAAATGTCCAAGCGTTGGCATTTGATCAACGTCTCTAATGCACTTAAATATTTAAAAGGGACTGCAGATTTTGAGAACGTGTCTCTCATATTGGGGTATGTGTGGATTATGCTGTAGTCAAGTAAAGGAATATTGATCTAATGAAGTTACCCTTGCAGGAACAAGGACTAGATCTAACTCTTGAAATGTTTGACATTGGCTAGAGGCTTTTAAAAATATGTATTCCTCAGCTCGTCCAGTCTTTAAAATCACTCCTTCAAATGGTATATGTAACAAAAGAGGAACCTGATAGAAATTAAATTTATACTGACCGTTTACGTGAAAAAAGTTGAAATATATTCACAGAGTATAGTAACTATGTGTTCACACAAACTCTCCATCAGTTCAAGATTCCAGTTTGAGTGATTTTTCAGTGCAATCCATTCCAGACCAAAGAGTTTAAGGCCAGAAGAAAATGTCTGAAATTTTGGCTGATTAAATGTCCTTTTGCAAAAGTTTTCATCACCTTCACAGTCATTCGTATATTCTTCTTACAGGAAAACTTATTCTGTGATGTATTTGGAATGAAGTAATGCCAGTAAAGCCATTTTCAATAAATATTATCAGACGTTAATGCAGCTGGTATTTAGTAATCCTCTTTCTCTGACTGAAATTAAACAGTAGACCCTCAGAAATAGGTTTTCTAGTTAATAACAGAACTTACAAAAGCAGGCTGGGCTAATTTTGTTTGACTGTTCCAGCCAAAGCTCAAGGTTTTCCTTTTAAAGATAGTTCAACAAGATTTTTTTAGAATTTTAAAATAACTTTTACCCTCACTGCTTATAACTATTCCTTTTAAGCTTGAAGTTGGAATCAAATTCCTGTCCCAAACACTTTTTCCTATATATACTGAGGGTTTTCTAGTGCAGAGTTGCAGATCAGGAGATAATAGCATACAGCAAAATCATCTGTCTAGTTTTTAGTATTCTGAATTGTTTTCTGAATTGTACTTTTTACTTCTCCAAAACCTTGAATTACTACAGAAATAAGGTAACGATGCCTATTAATGTCATGAGAAAGCTTTCAAATCTCCAGCAAGCATAGCGGTAGAAATAGCTCATGGAGAAAGAACAAGCAAAATTAGCAAAGCTAAAAATATTAAGCAGCAACCAAAGTAGATTTAAAAGAAATAATGAAGGAATGAATTTGACAATTGTTCATTAATACCAGATAACTAGGGCTGATTTTTTTCTAAGATCAAGGGAACATTTAATTATACACAGAGCAACAACAAAAAACCCTTATTATTATGTATTTATTTATTAACAAATACTGTTCAACTATCACCATGCACCCTGAGGTAAAGAGGTAATAATCTAATACTACTTCAAGCCAACCAATGAAAAACAACCCTGTTTTAATATATCCCACACAGGAAACAATTTATGAAAAAGATGCGTTTCTCGTTCTCCAAAAGAAGTCAGGCATACCCTCTGATGATGCTTTCCTCAGGATAGCTCAGTGTTTTGAGCATTGGCTTGCTAAACCCAGGGTTGTGAATTCAGTCCTTGAGGGGGCCACTTAGGGATCTGGGGCAAAATCAGTACTTGGTCCTGCTAGTGAAGGCAGGGGGCTGGACTTGATGACCTTTCAAGGTCCCTTCCAGTTCTAGGAGATGGGATATCTCCATTTATTTATTTATTTATTTATTTCAAAAAACAACCTGAAAGCTCAGCCATAGGACTGAGAACAAGACTGGGCTTTGCAAACCATTCCAAGGCCAATGTATAAGAAATTTTGGTTTCCCAGTCCTGCCCATATCTCTTTAAGAGCCAAATCCTGCTTCCAGTCTCAAAACTTCACATTACTTAATAGGAGTAGTGTCAGGCCCTAAACGTTTGTAACTTTACAGTTCCTTAAAGCAATTGGAGCTGCTGTTTCCCTTCTGGAAGGTACAGAGATGATTTATAAAATATGAGATTAGTGAGACACAGTATTTGGTGTGCTCCAGAGGGAAAGGTGTAGCATGGGGCTTCAGAGCTCTGCTTGCTGGAGGGAACTGCACACAGGACTTTCAGAAAAGTAAAATCTCTGTTTGCTACTCAGCTGAATTAATGATACATCTTTCATGTTGGAGTTGCACTTTTTTATTTTAACCCAAGTTCCACGTTTATTAATGTTGGGGCCAGATCCTCTGGTGCATGGTATGTTCTTTAAGCTGCTCTTTGGCAGATTCTAACATAGCTGGCCCTGGGAAAAGTCATCTCTGTGCAAAGGGGGATTCACCAGTGGTACAGATGCTCCTATGTCATATCCTTCCTGTTGCTTCTGTGAGGCACACGATCAGAAGGAGAAAAAAGGCATAATTGGGATGTGTCTACACAGTGCCTGTCCCTGGCTCAGGTTTCAATCCCTGGGGGACACTAGCAGCAAGTGTAGATTAGAAAAGGTTGCTGTAATTTAAGATAAGGGACAAGCCCTGCATACAACCCCAGGATAAGGAGAGAGCAAATGTAAGTTTCATGTCCCCTTTGCAGGGCCGGCTCTAGCTTTTTTGCTGCCCCAAGCAGCAAAAAAAA
>NW_020677380.1:0-1538 GCF_002925995.2 Terrapene triunguis | reverse complement strand
GCTATCTTAAAACAGAAAAACTTCAAAAACAGACTCCAACGAGAGACTGCTGAGCTGGAATTGATATGCAAACTAGACACAATCAACTCAGGATTAAATAAGGACTGGGAATGGCTGAGCCATTACAAACATTGAATCTATCTCCCATTGTAAGTATTTTCACACTTGCTTCTTATCAAACTGTCTGTACTGAGCTATCTTGATTATCACTTCAAAAGTTTTTTTTCTCTTACTTAAGACAACTCCCACCTGTTCATGCTCTCTGTATGTGTGTATATATATCTCCTCAATATATGTTTCACTCTATATGCATCCGAAGAAGTGGGTTGTAGCCCACGAAAGCTTATGCTCTAATAAATTTGTTAGTCTCTAAGGTGCCACAAGTACTCCTGTTCTTTTTGCGGATACAGACTAACACGGCTGCTACTCTGAAACCTGTCAATTAACTTTGAGTAGCCATGTACAAGGGCAAGCTGTACCCCAATACGTAATCTTATAGGTGTAAAAATTGTACAGGCTACACTACCACCCTGTGACATCATCAACAAAGTGCCCATTTGTGCCTGGGTAGTGGCCCTACTCTGGGAAAGAGGAATGCAGCAAGGACTCAGGATCGGTGGCCGGGGTCACTGTGCATACAGATGGGGAGGTTACAGGAGGAGGGAGGTAATGAGTGGGAGAGGGAGGTCAAGAGTTAAAAGAATAATATTTGGGGGGAAATTTTTTATAATCAAGTGAAACTGAACAGAAATAAAACTGGAGTGCAGGCTCTAAAGCAACATGGCCTGGGCAGGGATTCGGGGTTAAAGGTCTGGGATTCCCCCATAGCTCTAGATTCCCCAAACCTCTCCTCCTTCCCACTGACCCACCTAGCCCACCTCCCGGGTGCCCTTCCTCCAGACTCCCCTCCCCTTCTTCCCATTATACTCGGCCATCACCACCTCCCAGCACCTTGGGAGCTTCTTCTGTTCCCTCCTTGTCTCTCACTACTTCATCCCTCCCTGCTGCTTCTTAGCTCTAATCCTGCACACACCATCGCCATGTCCTGGCACCCCAGAATTATCTACTCCACCCCTTCTCCTCCCCTCCCATGGCTCTGTTCTCCCTTCACCCATGGGCTCCTGAATGGTAACATTATACGCTCTCCTATCAAAAGAGGAGCTCATCTGACTGTCACACAAGCCATGCAGGAGTCATACACCTATTTACTTAATTTAGAATTCTACAGGCGGCATATTTTCCTCTTAAAATGAGGAAAAGGCATGAAAGCTACAGTTATTAATGCAATTATTAATGCATCCAATAAGGATACATTAAATGCAATTTTAAAATGACTGACGGCACCAAAAAGGCACATGTCCAAAAACTATACGAGTGGGCGGGAGATAAGGCATAAAAAGGGGGGCAAGGAAACTTGTGAAAACTTGTATGACGAATAAAGGTATAAAGTTATTACTACTCAGGTTCTTTAGAGACCCCACAGCTTCTAACAACACTGGTCTACAATTTTTGAGAAGTCGTCTGCTTCAGAGATAAAA
>NW_020677379.1:0-1556 GCF_002925995.2 Terrapene triunguis | reverse complement strand
ACCTGACCTAGATCAAGGTTCCAAGGTAATTTGCACTATCATATGACGGGATCAGTATCTATTGACTCTAATGGCTTATGTTATAATGGTCAAGGGGAGCAATCAGGTAAAGACATTGTGACAATTCTTGTTGCTGGACTGAGGTCCTTAGAGGTCTATCCCCAAACAACAGCCAAACAACACAGTGAAGCTGCTTATATCCCAAGTTTGAATACATGCAGGCAACAGCCAGTTTCAGAAGTAGTCACAGGAGCTGGAATGACTAGTGGAGAAAAATGCACTGAGGCCTTGGCTACACTTGCAGATGTACAGCGCTGTGAGTTAAACCTGACTTCGTACAACTGAGTAGGGAAAGCGCTGCAGTCTGTCCACACTGACAGCTGCCCAGCGCACTGTCGTGGCCACATTTGCAGCATTTGCTGCGCCTTTGGGAGTGGTGCTTCATGGGCAGCTGTCCCACAGAGCACCTCTTCCCATTCTGGCGCCGTGGGTTGTGGGAAGGAGGCGTGGGTGCGGGGCATTCTGGGTCCTGTCCCAACGCCCCATGCTGCATCGCTTCGCATCCCAGAAATCCACGTTTGGCGCCATCTTTCAACGGTTTCTGTGCAGCGCAATCTGTTGTCTGTGGGAAATGGAGCCCGAACTGCTGAGGCATATGCTGACTTCTCTCGCCAGCACGTCACGTTTGGCTGTCGAACTATTCCTTAAGATCCAAAGTGACAGTGAGAGTGAGGAGTCCGACGATGCTATCGAGCCGCGTAACGTATGACACGAAATTGCTTGTGGCATTCACAGACATGCTCAGCACCGTGGAATGCCGCTTTTGGGCTCGGGAAACAAGCACCGAGTGGTGGGATCACATCGTCATGGAAGTCTGGGTTGACGAGCAGTGGCTGCAGAACTTTCGGATGAGAAAAGCCACTTTCATGGGACTGTGTGAGGAGCTCGCCCCCACCCTGCGGCACAAGGATACGAGATTGAGAGCTGCCCTGCCAGTGGAGAAGCGGGTGGCTATTGCAGTCTGGAAGCTGGCAACTCCAGACAGCTACCGGTCGTTGCAAACCAGTTTGGAGTGGGAAAGTCGACCGTTGGAATCGTGTTAATGCAAGTTTGCAGGGCCATTAATTGCATCCTACTCAGAAGAACCGTGACTCTGGGTAATGTGCAGGAAATAGTGGATGGCTTTGCACAAATGGGGTTCCCTAACTGTGGAGGGGCGATAGATGGGACGCACATTCCTATTCTGGCACCACCCCACCTAGGATCCGAGTACGTTAATCGAAAGGGGTATTTCTCTATGGTTCTCCAGGTGCTTGTGGATCACTGTGGGCGTTTCATTGACATTAACACAGGCTGGCCCGGAAAGGTGCATGACGCACGCATCTTTCGGAACACTTGGCTGTTCAGGAAGATGCAGGCCGGGACTTTTTTCCCAGAGCGGAAGATCATGGTAGGGGAAGTCGAAATGCCCATTGTGATCCTTGGAGATCCCGCTTACCCGTTAATGCCATGGCTCATAAAACCCTACACAGGGAGCCTTGACAGCAGCAAGGAAC
>NW_020677378.1:0-2694 GCF_002925995.2 Terrapene triunguis | reverse complement strand
AACTGCTTTGGAGGACAGGGTCATAATTCAAAATGATCTGGACAAATTGGAGAAATAGTCTGAGGTAAAGGGATGAAGTTTAACAAAGACAAATGCAAAGTGCTCCACTTAGGAAGAAAAAATCAGTTTCATACATACAGAATGGGAAGAGACTGTCTAGGAAGGAGTACGGCAGAAAGGGATCTGGGGGTTATAGTGGACCACAAGCTAAATAGGAGTCAACAGTGTGATGCTGTTGCAAAAAAAGCAAACATGATTCTGGGATGTATTAACAGGTGTGTTGTGAGCAAGATACGAGAAGTCATTCTTCCGCTTTACTCTGCGCTGGTTAGGCCTCAACTGGAGTATTGTGTCCAGTTCTGGGCACCGCATTTCAAGAAAGATGTGGAGAAATTGGAGAGGGTCCAGAGAAGAGCAACAAGAATGATTAAAGGTCTTGAGAACATGACCTATGAAGGAAGGCTGAAAGAATTGGGTTTGTTTAGTTTGGAAAAGAGATGACTGAGAGGGGAGATGATAGCAGTTTTCAGGTATCTAAAAGGGTGTCATAAGGAGGTGGGAGAAAACTTGTTCACCTTAGCCTCTGAGGATAGAACAAGAAGCAATGGGCTTAAACTGTAGCAAAGGAGGTTTAGGTTGGACATTAGGAAAAAGTTCCTAACTGTCAGGGTGGTTAAACACTGGAATAAACTGCCTAGGGAGGTTGTGGAATCTCCATCTCTGGAGATATTTAAGAGTAGGTTAGATAAATGTCTATCAGGGATGGTCTAGACAGTATTTGGTCCTGCCATGCGGGCAGGGGACGGGACTCGATGACTTCTCGAGGTCCCTTCCAGTCCTAGAATCTATGAATCTATGAAAAACCAGATGGGAGAGGCCAGGCTGGGTGGTCCAGTGGTACCCACAGGCTGGGGCTCCGCAAGACGGGGCAGCAAGGTCACCAACTGCTGCAGGCATTGCTGCTGGTGGTCTCGGTTCTGGCGTCCCAGCTCCAAAATCAGCTGTTGCTGTTGGGTCCCAAGCTGCTGGACCAGCTGCTGCTGTTGTTGGCTTTCGGCTAAGAACTTGATAAGCTTGTCCATATCCATGGTTGCTCAGACACGCTCCACCGCAGATCCCTTCTCACAAGGATCAGGGGATTGCTGCCCACATTCTCCACCACGTGTAGGGAGGTTCGGCCGGGGCTCGTCCCCCTCCGGTGCGGTGGGGAGCCAGACTGCCTCGCTACTGTAAGCAGAGTCAGGATGAGCTCTACCCTGACATCTGGTGGTGAATTGTGGCGAGTTGTGGAAAAGAACTTCAGGGGCTGATCTTGTTTGCATAGGCCCACCCACCCCGCCTAGCATGAACCCACAGCAGCCCAAATGGTCACTTTGGCTGCTGTGGGATCCCCAGTTTCTCTGTTATTGGGGCAGGAAGAATAAAGTGTTGTTACCCTGATTATGTGAATCAAGGACAATGAAACTGTTTTATGACAGAGGGACTCACCATCAACTAAGTAGCACTCCCTAGACAAGGGACATGGGTTCCAAAACCTAGTGAATGGAGAGAGTCTGGGGACAGGAATTTGTATGTGATAGTATGGGCCCCCTTTTGAGGGTCTGAAATACCAAGTGCACCTTCTCCTCTCTCTACTGTGGAATATCACTAGGAGTCTAGTTACAGGCTGCTGAGCTGAATTCATGTTGGGCCCATGGTGCACCAGCACTGAGGCTCCCCTACTACAAGCTGAAATCACTGAGTGCTGTGGGGGGGGCCTGAAGCTATGTTGCTGAGCGGCTGGTGAAGTAGAGCAGTTAGTGGGCTGACTGGAACAGCTGGCGGAACAGCTGGCGGAGTGGAGCAGTTCATGGAATGGCTGGAGCGGCTGATGGAGTAGCTTGCGGTGAAGGCTGCAGCAGAATCCCATGGAGAGATGGGGCAGTCAGCCTCGGACCACGTAAGGTGCCCCTTAACACGGCTGTGCCCCCCCCCCCAGCTGGGAGGTAAAACTCTGCAGATAAACTTTTGAACTCTGGGGCTGCACTGACCAGGGACAGAGACTTTTGGGGTGTTGGACTTTTGGGACTTTGGGTGATCTTTTGGGTTGCTGGACTTAAGACCCTGAGGGGAAAAGGACACTGCCAAACTTACTTGGGGGTGGGTCTTTTGCTCATGGTTTTTGTTAGGAATCCTGTATGTGGTGTTTCCAACATAATGCCGCATTGTTTCCCTCCTTTATTAAAAGGATTTTGCTACACTCCGACTCCGTGCTTGCGAGAGGGGAAAGTATTGACTCTTAGAGGCACCCGGGGGGTGGTATGTAATTGTCTCAGGTCACTGGGTGGGGGCTCGAGCGGATCCGGTTTTGCCTTGTGTTATTGAAATGGAACTCCTAGATACTGAACCCGGCCCTTGTTGCTGCCAACTCAGACGGGCAGAAGGGTGATACTACTTTGGTCAGGTGTGTCGGGGAACTAGCTTGGCTGTGCGGCAAACAGTCAGCAGCTCCAGCACTCTGGTGTGGGCTGAGCAAACAGGTTCAGTATTAGCAGGCCCAGGCCCTGGGTCAGGGTGGGTCAACAAACAGTCAGTAGCTCAGGCCCTCAGGCAGGAGCTGAGCAAATAGGTTCAGTATTAGCAGGCCCAGGCCCTGGGTCAGGGCGGGTCAACAAACAGTCAGTGGCTCAGGCCCTCAGGCAGTGGCTGAGCAAA
>NW_020677377.1:0-1867 GCF_002925995.2 Terrapene triunguis | reverse complement strand
GAGCCTGAAAACATCAATTGCACCTTCTCCTCTCTCCACTGTTAAATGTCAGAGCTAACTTTGATTCCCTTAGGAGTCTAGTTACAGGCTGCTGAGCTGCGTTCACTTTGGGCCACAAGTGCACCAGCACTGGGGCTCCCCTACTATGAGCTGAAATCACTAAGAGCTGAGATCACTGAGGCTGTGTTAACTAGTGGGGGAGCCTGAAGCTCTATTGCTAAGCGGATGGAGGAGCAGCTAGCCGAGTGGAGCCTCGTGGGGACGGTTGGAGCGGAGCTGAGCGGCTGGCAGAGTGGAGCCTTGTGGGGACGGTTGGAGCGGCCCAAGGGATGGTTGAAGCGGAGCGGAGCGGAGCCGAGCGGCTCACAGGTCGGTGAGCGGAGCAGTTCGTGGGACAGCAGGAGCGGCTCGTGGTGAAGGCTGCGGCGGAACCCCACGGAGAGGCGGCCGGTTGGTCTCGGATCACGTAAGGTGCCCCTTAACACCCTGCGCACACCCCCCCTCTGAACTCTGGGGCTGCACTGACCAGGGCCAGAGACTTTGGGGGGTTGTTGGACTTTTGGGACTTTGGTGATTCTTGGGTTGCTGGAGCCAAGAGACTTTGGGGTTGTTGGACTTTTGGGACTTTGGTGATTCTTGGGTTGCTGGTTTCAAGAACCAACGGGAAAGGACACGGCCCAATTTGCTGGGGTGGGTCTTCGCTCATGGTTTGGTCTATGAACTCTAGTTGTGGTGTTTTCCCAATTTAATGCTATGTCGTTTACCTCATGTTATTAAACATTTTCTGCTACACCGAGGCTCTGTGCTTGCGAGAGGGGAAGTATTGCCTCTTCGAGGCGCCCAGGGGTGTGTGTAAGATTTTCCCAGGTCACTGGGTCGGGGCTCGAGCTGGTTCTGTGTCACGCTGTTGGGAAGGGACCCCTATGTACTGAACCTGGCCCTTGCTGCTATCAACTTGGCCTGGCAGAAGGGTTACAGGAATAAGACACCATGTCATGTGGTGACATCACAAGAGCAGAGGATGTGAGAACTGCAGCAACCGAGAGGGCAGGGGATTTAGTTAGATTGTTTCAAATGCTGCATTCGTCGGCTGACATTTAACAGCAACGCTTAGCTAACAGAATGGAGAAAGGAATTCTCTGCTAAAGATTCAACCTGCCCCTTTGGCCAACTCCACCCCTTCCCTGAACAGAGTGTGCTCAGAACAACACCTGCCCCCCCCCCCACACACACACACACAAGCCCACAGCTGGGCACCCAGCATAAAGCAAGGGAGGGGGTTGCTTGGCTTGTTTTACTTTTTACTTTGCAGAAGGTTTTTTCGAAAGCATTTTCTGCTCCTGTTCCCCATGGTGAGGAAGCAGATGGTTGTGGGGAAGGAAACCTGAGAGCGGTGGAGCAGGGGCAATAGGGGAAGTTGGGGGAGGCTGAAGGGGGAGATGGGGGAAGGGGACATTTGGGGGAGGCTAAAGGGGGCAATGGGTTGAAGGAGGCTGGGGTAGAGTGGCAGTTGGGGGGGCTGTTAATCCCTATGGGAGGGGAGGAGGAAGAGGAGCTGCCCTTGTATCAGAAGCTGTTTCCTATTAGAACTTGCAACTTCACTGATCCTGAGCAGGGTCCTGTGGTCAAAGGGGAACTAGATGGGTTCATGGAGGACAGGTCCATCAATGGCTGTTAGCCGGGATGGGCAGGGATGGTGTCCCTAACCTCTGTCTGTAAGAAGCTGGGAATGGAGGACAGGGGATGGGTCACTGGATGATTCCTGTCTGTTCATTCCCTCTGGGGCACCTGGCACTGGCCGCTGTCAGCAGACAGGACACTGGGCTAGATGGACCTTTGGTCTGACCCAGTCTGGCCGTTCTTATCT
>NW_020677376.1:0-2304 GCF_002925995.2 Terrapene triunguis | reverse complement strand
ATGTGTCCTGATGCTGGACCTGACACCGCCTCTGTACCCTGCTAAAGATCACTGTCCTGTCCAATTACCAATCCCCTTCCCCCCTCCAGACAGACTCTCCCTCAAAAGAACCTGACTGAAACAGCAATGAACAGAAACAAACATTTTATTGCGAACCAGACATGAAACGTGGGGGGTGAAACTTGGACGGGGGCTTGTGTGAGGTGGGTAGGAAAGGACTTATGAAATTTTGGGGAATGTCAGCCTTCTAGTGCTAGAGCAGTCTGCAGGGGTTGACTGAAAGTTTTAATGTCCCTTGCCGCCCCTCCTTCTTTGGACTTTAGGTGAGGGTGGTGTGGGACTTGGTGGCGGGTGAGGGCGGTTACAGATAGACTGCAGCGGGGCTCTGTCCTCCTGCCTCCGGTCTTGCAGAACACCCACAAGGCGCCGGAGCGTGTCCGTTTGCTCCCTCATTAGTCCAAGCAGCTTTTCAGTAGCCTGTTGGTCCTCCTGACGCCACCTCTCCTCCCGTTCCATGACTGCTCGGTGCATTTGTGACAAGTTCTCCCTCCACTGTGTCTGCTGGGCTGCCTGGGCTCGGGAGCAGCCCATTAGTTCTGAGAACATGTCTTCACGCGTCTTCTTCTTCCTCCGCCTAATCTGCGCTAGCCTCTGGGAGTGTGCTGACAGGCTGGGTTGGGAGACAGTCGCAGATGTGTCTGTGTGAATTGTAAAAAGGGAGTGAATTCCTGAGACAGATAAATGAAATTCTATACAAAGAACCTAGTCTTTCTCTGTGAACAAGACCATGCACTGCACCTCTCACATGCGCACTCAGGACAAGGTCGCATTTTCGGCCGTCGCCTTCAGTGCCTGTGGACTTGCGGTGGTCTTGGAGTGATCAGAGAACTGTGGCTGGAGACCTGAACTTCTGGAGCGGGCAATAATGGTAAGCCGTAGACTTGTGGCTGCTTAAAACTCCAGCAGTAGCACTGGCCTCCTTTCACATTGAAAGCAATGCCAGTCTCTGCTGCCAGCAATCAGGACAGCATCAACTCTGCCCCTGTCCCACCCCCTCGCGGCTGTCCCAGGGAAAGATCCCTGTATGCTGCCCCTCTCCCTCCACCGCGTGGCTGTAAAGCAGTCCCAATACTAACATTCCCCTCCCTAATTCAAAGCAGGGCGTCATGAGCGACATCACCCTCCTGAGGATCCCGGACACCCAGAGAGAACGCATGCTGCGGGAAAGCATGCAGAAACCGGGGCCGTATGCCGCCATGCTATGTTGGGCCATGATCCCCGAGTACTTGATTGTGGCGTGGAGGGGACATGTCTGCTACCACGGAGGGCCCACTAAGATCGCCCTACCCCGGAACCTCATAAACAGGCTTGAGATCTACCTCCACGAGACCTACGAGGAGTTCTCCTACGAGGATTTCTCGTCAATCCCCGGCCACATTGACCGGATTTTCGCCTAGGTGCACTGGGACTTTGGAGTGGAGCGTCTTGGGCCTCGGAATCATGTAGTAAGGGACATTGTGAACATTTTTTAAAATACTTGGGACTAAATTGAGAAGAGCCTAAGACAGAGAAATCATGAAAACCCATTTGTTACCTTTGTAAATATTCCTGTTTTGTACCTGATTATTTTTTTACTAGTTTACAGCACTTTTATAAATATACATTGTTAATAGTATAAATATTACCGTTCTGTTTTAAATAAATGTTTACATGTTTACAGCACTTACTGCTTGATCCTTCCCCTGATTCTGTGTCCGGGGTAAGGGATGGGGACGGTTGGTACGGGATCTCGGTAAGGGTGATGAAGAGCTCCTGGCTGTCGGGGAAATCAGCGGTGCCAGCGCTGTCGACTGCCTCGTCCTCCTCATCTCCTTCTTCATCTTCCCCATCCGCTAACATGTCCGACGAGGAACCGGCCGCGGACAATATCCCATCCTCGGAGTCCACGGTCAGGGGTGGGGTAGTGGTGGCGGCCGCTCCCAGGATGGAATGCAGTGCCTCGTAGAAACAGGATGTGTGGGGCTGGGATCCGGATCGTCCGTTAGCCTCTTTGGTTTTTTGGTAGCCTTGTCTCAGCTCCTTGATTTTCACGCGGCACTGAGTTGCATCCCGGCTGTAGCCTCTCTCTGCCATGGCTTTGGAGATCTTCTCGTAGATCTTAGCATTCCTTCTTTTGGAGCGCAGCTCGGCAAGCACGGACTCATCGCCCCACACTGCGATGAGATCCAAGACTTCCCGATCAGTCCATGCTGGGGCCCTCTTTCTATTAGATTGCACGGCCATCTCTGCTGGAGAGCTCTGCAT
>NW_020677375.1:0-2223 GCF_002925995.2 Terrapene triunguis | reverse complement strand
CCCCTCATCTCCAGCCGCACCCCAGAGCCTGCACCCTCAGCTGGAGTACTCACCCCCCTCCTGCACCGCAACTCCCTGCCCCAGCCCGGTGAAAGTGAAATGAGGGTGGGGGAGAGTGAGCAACGGAGGGAGGGGGGATGGAGTGATTGGGGGCAGGGCCTCAGAAAAGGTGTGGGGCAGGCCTGTTTGGTTTTGTGTGATTAGAAAGTTGGCAACCCTAAGTGTTATGGTTTCACAGCACTTTTTCTAGATGTTACTGATTATGGCCCAATTCATTCAGATGGATGCAGGCACAATCCCATTGACTCCAGTGAGATATGAGCCCACGTACCCACAGGCAGAACTTGGCCACCCTGTAGATTCGATAGATAAAAGGTGGATTCCACAGGTATAACATTAAAAAGATTTAAGTTATTTTAGGATTAGATACACCTTTTGGAATCTGTAACTTTCAGAGAAATACACTTGCACATATTAATCTGTACTTCTACTTGCAAAGAAATTGCCAAAGAATATATTAAGATATTCCATTTGCTAAAGCTTTTTTCCACTCTAACTGGAAAAAAATGTTTATACAGAAGTAAAACACTGAATCTGAAAAGTGAAATAATTCCCTCGTGCCAGTTGGCCCAAAATAAATGAAGTATCAATTTAAAATGACATGCATCCTCAGTTTGGGGGATCTTATCCTACACTGGCAGTGGATTACACTTCATGAACAAATAGGTGTGCTCCTTTTTAACTGCTATGATCCTAAATAACTTAAGTAATGGAGTAACACCCAGTCAAGAGCCCTGAGTCAACTGTCATTTTCCCAAATAGGTCTAAAATTGCATATACAAAAAATTTACAAACAAACCATTGAAAAAAAACTTTAAAACTAATATTTAAAAGAAATAAAATGATTATGGTTATATTTTCCTGTTTTACTATTAAGTGTTAGTCTAAACCACGCCTTAGGCAAAAGTGAATGTGCTGATTATATATATATATAAAATAAAAGCCTACAAATTAGTGTGCATTTCACAGAGAATTATATTATCTATTATGTAATATCAAATAACAGTCATATACTTGAATGTATTGTAAGGGTAGATTTTAATGTGCTCAGGTTATTGGTAAAAACCTTCATTATAAACTTTTTAATGATTGGCAAGCAATGTGAAATAAATGAACTCATACTCAAAACACTTTGTACACTTTAAACAACAACAAAAGCAAGATAAAATTAACAAGTATAATGGTACTCTTACCTGCATAGAATTCTGGACTATAAACTGCACCGACAACTGGATTTAATTTCCAGCCTACAGCAAAAAAACAAAACAACAACAACAGAAAAAGGATTGAGTTAATATTATAAATAATATTAATAAATATTAAATTTCTATATAGAAAATTAGAATATGAAGCTGTTACTTCAGGGTACTGTAGTTTTAGTGGAAGTTGTATGTAGCTATATAAGTCTGATTGCAGTATTTAGATACTTAGAAGAAATGATTAAACTGTTTATCTTTAACTATGCAGTGGTCTGGCTATGTCACCATGAAATATAAATGGTGGGAACTGAGGATTGTATAAAATATTGGCTTTTTTTCCCCAGGAGTGGGGGTATATTTTGTGAATGCTAATGTTCATAAAACACAGACTGATAAGCATTGGCTCAAGCCAGTAAACAGTGCATTGTAGGCATAAGCCACTTAAGCTTCCCCACACAGCTTTCCTACAGCAGTTCAATCCAGAGATATGAGAACATATCTATTTCAAGCCTTGCCTCAGCAAAGACTGACAATTATTTAAAAAGTGTGACAAGCTATGTGAAAGGGTCCCCCTCACACTCCCATCTTCTCCTGAGTTAACAGGTGCGCACTGAAAGCTATCTTATTCTTAGTCCACTAAAGCCATTTCACTTGGGACATGAGACGACTTGGATCCCAGGTTTCCAGAGGCAGCGGAAAAATGGAAGAAATCCTAAACAAATCTGTATGCATAGAGTGGTGTTTCATATTTGTATAAGACCTTTCATCCGAAAATGCTCTATTTAAAAACTATGATCCTGATCCTGCATCACTGGAGTCAACTATGAATTTGCCATTGTTTTCATTTTTGAGCAGGAGTGGGGCCTATATATGGTGTGAGGAACATGGGAATTATCTGCGTTAATTTTTATTAATGTGATAGATAGATAGATAGATAGATAGATAGATAGATAGATAGATAGAT
>NW_020677374.1:0-3979 GCF_002925995.2 Terrapene triunguis | reverse complement strand
AAGGGGCAAGGCATCAGGCCACTTAAGAGATGCCTCCTGACAGACCTTTGAGAGGTGTCGCTTGAGTGTCTGATTTGTGCGTTCCACTACTCCACTGGCTTGTGGTCGCCAGGGTGTGTGGAGTTTCCAGGGGATTTGCAGAGCACTTGATATCTTTTGAACCACTTGAGATGTGAAGTGTGTTCCATTATCAGATTCCATCCACTGGGGAAGGCCGAAGCGAGGAATGATTTCCTTGACAAACTTAAGAGCCACTGTCTTGGCAGTGTTGTTGCGACATGGGAAGGCTTCAGGCCATCCGCTGAATCGGTCCACTAAGACAAGGAGGTACCTGTATCCTTGGGTCCTGGGAAACTCAGTAAAGTCTATTTGCCACACCAATCCTGGGCCTGGGGTAGGTTCCAGGGTGGCTGGTGGCACTGCTACTCCTGGTCGAGGGTTATTCTTTTGGCAGATTAAACATTCAGCTTGTACCTGTGATGCTAGGGGTTTACGTCCAGAGGTTAGAAAATATTTATTCATGAGCTGGGTAAGAGCCTCTCTGCCTGCGTGTGTGGTTTGATGCAGTTCCTGCAACACTGGTCGAATCAGGCCCTTGGGCAGGAGGATTTTTCCCTCTGTGGAATAAAGCCATCCCTCCTTTTCCTGGAGACCGAGACTGTCAGCCAGGTTTCTGTCCTCTTGGGAGTACTGAGGGGCTGCAAGCTCACCCACTGATGGGATGAGGGCATGCATTTGGGCATTCTCCTCAGTTAGTGATTTCAGGGTAGCAGCACGCTTAGCTTTCCTGTCTGCTCTGGCATTGCCCTTGGTTACATCTTGATCTTCCCTTTGATGGGCTTTGCAATGCACCACTGCTACTGCTGAGGGGAGTTGTACTGCTTCTAGAAGCCGGAGAATTTGAGACCCATGCTTGACCGGAGAGCCTTGGGCTGTTAGCATTTCCCTGCCGGTAAACTCTCAGCTTCCACGGTATCATGAAGAGACACAATAGCATAACCAGCCCTCCTTTGCCCATCCACAACAGTACTACTTCCATCTGTATACCATTCCAAGTCAGCATTTGGGAGTGGCTGATCTTTTAGATCTGGGCGGCTAGCATACTGAACATCTATGATTTCTAAACAGTCATGTTCCTGCTTTTCTGTCTCTGGTAGCAGTGTAGCTGGATTAAGGGAGGGACAGATCTGCAGGGAGACTTCAGGATTCTCTAACAGCTTCGCCTGGTACCGAGCAACCCGAGCCTGTGTGAGCCAAAGACCACCCTTAGTGTCCAGCAAGGCTCGGACCATATGGGGAACATACACACTTACACCGCTTCTCCCAGTGTCAGTTTCCAGCTTTCCCAAGCACTAAAGCAGTAGCTGCGACCGCCCTCAAACAGGCTGGCCATCCCTTTGAAACTTGATCCAGTTGTTTAGAAAAGTATGCCACAGGACGCTTCCAGGCACCTAGTAACTGAAATGCCCTGTCCGCTTCTGGGGACCAGTGAAAGGGGTCTTGATCCGCTCCCTTAACACATTCATACAGAGGTTTAGCCCACAGTCCAAACTCTGGAATCCATATTCTGCAAAAGCCTGCCATGCCCAGGAATGCCCTAAACTGACGGTTGCTGGGGATGGGAGCTTGGCAGATAGCCTCCTTTCTTTCGTTTGAGAGCTCTCTCTCTCCCTGCCTGATGTGAAATCCCAGATATTGAACCTCTGAAAGAGCAATTTGGGCTTTGCTTTGAGATACCCTGTATCCTCGCAGTCCAATAAAGTTTAGGAGACTCACAGTAGCTCTGAGACAAGGGATTAGACCCACAGCAGCAATTAACAAGTCATCTACATATTGCAGCAGGAGGGCTCTGTCTGAATTATCCCACTCCTCCAAGTCTCTGGCCAAAGCCTGTCCAAACAGAGTGGGGGAATTTTTAAATCCTTGAGCCAATACTGTCCCACAAAACTGCTTCTTAACCCTTCTGTGTCCTCATTATGCCTTGCAGTATTTTGCTGATCTCAGTTGCTTGGGCACATTCAGCCCCCCTTCCTCTTGGTTGTCAGCAAAGTCTTGGCTGTGAACAATTGTCCTTGGACTGAGGCCAGCTGTATTTTCCTCTCAGTTAACTCATTCCATGCTTTTTCCTTCTCCCTTTCTCAGCTTCTTCTAACTTCCAAAGGAACCTTCCACTCTTCACTCATACACCTTTTCTCCAACCATTAACACATACTCATTGCCATTATACACCTTTCCCGTAACATAACTTCTGTACAGAGCTTTGAAGCAACAAACCAGGATGAGCACACTCACTTCTGAGGATTCCTCTCTGTACCACCTCTGGTGTCCAATAGCTTTCCCTTTTAAACCTTAAATGCCTTCTCTGTCTTCCTTCTCCTTAGCCTTAGCTGTAACCTGATTCCGCTCTACTTCAGACAACAGGGTTCTCATAAGTATATTACAATCATCCCAGTCAGACTTATGACTAGCCAGACACCCTTCAAAGACAGAAATGAACTTGCTTGGATTTGTTGAGAATTCTCCTGCCTTTACCTTAAAAGCAGCCAGATGTTAAAAGCAACATGAGATACACTGACACTATCTGTGCTGGCCGTTCTTGTGTTCCGGGACGGGCTACCACACTCTCAGTAATCAACAGATACAATCCCACTGGGGGGGGGTACTCTCTAAAACCTGTGGGGGTGGAGGAGCCGAAGGGGACACCGATTCTGGCATTACAACAGTGGGAGGGTTCTGCGGGTTTAGCAGCCAATACTACCGAGCCTGTCGGAGTCAAATGGCACTTGAACAAAATATCAGTCCTATTTCTTAACACCATAAACGTATACGCATAGAGATGTTCATTCCATTTGCCTGTTCTCTGACAAAACAAAAGCAACTGAAGGATCGTGTTATAATTAAGTGATCCTTCCGGTGGCCACCTTTCTTGGCACTCCAGCTGATACTGAGGCCAATCAACTGTACAGAACCTTTTCCATTTACTTTTAATCAACTGATCAGATCCAAACACTTCCCGGTTCACCAGAATGCATTCTAAGGGTGTACACTGTACCCTGCCGGCTGTACTCTGTCCCTGCCCCATACTGAGGGAGACTCTGGGCGTCCCCAGGTCAAAACAGGCAGACACTGGGCGTCCCCAGGTCACAACAGATAAGTCCCCACTGGACTGTTCCTACCTTATCCAAGGGTCCGGTTCTGCACCGTCGCCCTCTCCACGGGACCGGTTCCCCACCGTCGCCCGCAGCTGCTTCTCCACTGTCTGTGTGCGTTGCACCGTTGTGCCCTCTGGGGTCGAGCAAACTATGTCTCTGCCGAGGCCCCCGATGAAGTCACCGGTGCGCGCTGGGCGTCGGTCGTCGCTGTAATCTGTCGGCCACCAGGAGGGATCCGGGCAAGGCTAAATTTCAGCCTCGAGCCCACCCAGGGACGCCAAAACTGTTACCGCCTGAGGGGCTCGAGGCGGACTAAAATGGTCCGTTGCCCGGTGTGCTTAGCACCAATAAAGACACCGAGGGGAGAAAGCAAGCCAAGTTTATTTCAGAGCTCTGAAATGGCACTAGGAGACCAGCATGTCTCAAATCCAGTGCCACAAATACAAATAACTTTTACCTTTTATACTTCAAGCAGTTTCTGTGTAAGCCTTTGTCTGTTACTCCTCCTTACACCTCCCACCCCTCCCTTCTCTAGCCGTTACAATTAGAAAAGTTCCCATACGCCTGCTTATCTTTTGGCCTTGCAAGGCCTGTTTACAGCAGTCTGAGCAAAACAGCAGCTGTATGCTAGAAAAAAAGCTGACCCTTACATTTCTGCTCTAGCTTGCTACAGAGCCTGTAAGCAGTGAGCATAGAAGTAGGTGAGAGTTCACAAGATGGAGTTTGGGGGTTCAGATAGGCCCAGAGCAAAAGAGCTTCATCGACACTTTGGCCTTCCACTCTCCCGAGTTACCTGGTAGCTATGCCTAGTGGACCCCAACAATCCC
>NW_020677373.1:0-1021 GCF_002925995.2 Terrapene triunguis | reverse complement strand
TCTCTCTCTCGCTGCATCGCAGATGTTCGTTAATGTTGCGAAGGAGGTCGGAGAGACCTGCAGTCTGCCCCCAATCCAGGTGAGTCCTCGTTTCCCATCAACCCAATGCTGGTTCCACCCCCCACTCCCATCACCCCCACCTGATTCTTATTATTCATTGTCTCTATTGCCAGAGCACCTCAGACCCCCCCCCCTTCCTAGACCAGAACCCCATTGTGCCAGGTGCTGGTCAAACCCCGAACAAACCGCCAGTCCCTGCTCCCATTATTCTACCTCCACGCTCACGTCATGCCCAGGATCTCGATGTCGGTGGCTGGGTTCGGCAGCAGCCTCCAGCTCTGGTCTCCTCTCTGTGCTCCCAGCCCCAGTGTGACCCTTCTCCTGCGCTCTCTGTTGCAGGGTCTGGACCTGTTGGTGCGAGATTGGCAGCTCTCCGAAGCCTACGGCGCAGAAGAGGGACAGGAGTATCTCAAAGACATCACATAGAAAAGGACCTAGGGGTCACAGTGGACGAGAAGCTGGATATGAGTCAACAGTGTGCTCTTGTTGCCAAGAAGGCTAACAGCATTTTGGGCTGTATAAGTAGGGGCATTGCCAGCAGATCGAGGGACGTGATCGTTCCCCTTTATTCGACATTGGTGAGGCCTCATCTGGAGTACTGTGTCCAGTTTTGGGCCCCACACTACAAGAAGGATGTGGAAAAATTGGAAAGAGTCCAGCGGCGGGCAACAAAAACGATTAGGGGTCTGGAGCGCATGACTTATGAGGAGAGGCTGAGGGAACTGGGATTGTTTAGTCTCCAGAAGAGAAGAGTGAGGGGGGATTTGATAGCAGCCTTTAACTACCTGAAGGGGGGTTTCAAAGAGGATGGAACTCGACTGTTCTCAGAGGTGGCAGATGACAGAACAAGGAGCAATGGTCTCAAGTTGCAGTGGGGGAGGTCTAGGTTGGATATTAGGAAACACTATTTCACTAGGAGGGTGGTGAAGCACTGGAATGCGTTACCTAGGGAGGTGGTGGA
>NW_020677372.1:0-11130 GCF_002925995.2 Terrapene triunguis | reverse complement strand
CGATGTAGCTTAGATCTACTTACCGCGGGGTCCACACTATGCAACGTTGACTGGAGAGGCTATCCCATCGATTCCCCCTACTCTTCTCGATCCAGTGGAGTACAGAATTCACTAGACCCACTAAATCGACCGCCGATGCATCGATCACCACTCGTAGATCCCCCAGTAAATGTAGAGAAGCCCTCATTCTGGTAGAAGTGGGGCCTGTTCTCAGTTTAGCTGATATCACCTTGGAAGACAATTAAGCTATAAGAAACCCACTTTTAGTCTGGGATAAGAGGGGTGAGACCAGCTGCCTCCACCTCTCTCTCTCCTCCCCCTACACCTCTCAGGAGCTCTCCCCTCAGCACTCAGGAGGAGCCATTCTCTAGAACAGGGTTTATCAACCTTTTTGATACCAGGGCACAGGCAGATTAAGATTTATTGGGGTCCTGGGCACACAACTGGGGAGCAGAGTGTGGTCCCAGAAAAGTAGTTGTGCTCTGGTGAGACTGAGCAGGTGTGGGGATTGGGCAAACTGTGGTGTTTATATGCATTTATAAACTTTAATATAGCCCTCATTTTAAAATCACCCATGGCCTGGGAATATAACAGAAACTCTTTGAAAGTGGGTGTGTCCTTCATAATCCTCAAAATGACTGACTCCAATATTCCATTATCAGAGGGAGTATAGCTCAGTGGCAGAGCATTTGACTGCAGATCAAGAGGTCTCTAGTTCAAATCCAGGTGCTCCCTTAACAGTTTTTATTAAATTAAAATATATTTTTATATCCATCTCCAGTATGTTCAGGAGTTCCACTGAATGGGTATGTTTGAAAGGAATTTAAACACTCAACATTTTCCCTGTTCAAATGTATAAAAACTTAGCACACCCATCCATCAGCTGAAATCAGTTCCAATCCTCTGAGTCTGTAGTTTATGTTTTCTTACCAAATGCAATCCAAATTAGTCCATTCCTCCCCGTATTCAATCTGTGACCAAATGTTAGAATGAGGCAGAGTACTGTGAAAGTACCATACTCCAAATAAAGTAAAAGCGAGGATTAATCAAAGCTGAGATGCAGACACAGTCTATTGTACAGCTGGTAAAATAACTACCTGTTACAGATTCAAACCTTTCTTTGTGCACAAAACATGAATTGGGGCTCTAATAAATGGCAACCTTCCTTTAACACAGATCATTGTTTTTTGTAACTTTCAGATGCATTCATATGGCAGCTATTTAGAGGCAACGTGCTTCTATTTCATGATCAGCAGCAGAGTCTCTGTAAGTTTACCGAGCATAGAGCTGGGTGTGTCTGCATCTAACTAACTGCAGGGTTAGTATAATACCAGATAGTTAATTGAACAGTCTTACTTCTCTAGTCTCACTTTTTGGTCTCATTGAACACTTGGTGGAAAAGGCTAGGGATTTCCCCCCCTTTATTTTCTCCTAAGGACTGTGTGATCTTGGGCATGTTACTTTAACTTCCCTATGGGTCAGGAAAATACCATCTCTTTGAAGTGTGTGGGGAAGTGAGCTGTTTGGATAACCAATTAATTACTAAAGAAACAAACTCTTGGGAAGTAGCTGTAATTTGTCCCCAAACCTTTCTTTGTTTGCATATGCTATCATGGAATCTCTCCAAGAGGGCAGAGTTAAGGTTATCTGGGCATGTACCTTCAGTCTCTATTCCCTGCATTTCCAGAGTTTGAATTTTGCTGAACTCAATGTTCTGGATGTGTACGAGATACCTCTGGGGGAACCTTAACTCTGTGTTAACAAAGCCTATTGTTAGTGACAAATAATGAGACTAATCGCTCACTGCTGTAATTCCACTGACTCCAGTGTTCTTGTTCCCCATTTCTGGTTCCAAGAAAATAAGGACATTAAAACAGCCTTCAGAACTAACATGCTGTGAGAAAGTGGAAGTGTTGGTAGCTCAAATAATTCAGTGTATTCTGTGTGAGTGTGTGTTTGCATGGGCACGTGCATGTAAAAAGCACAAAACATTAATTTATAACATCTTTCTTAACTCTTTTAAATATCATGTAGTACATTAACTATATCAAGTGGATTGTTCAATGCAATGACAGTTTTTATGCATTGCCCAGAACATATTTTTAGAATTATTTAAATTATTTAACTCATCTCGTTGAACATAAAGGTGTTTACTATATTCTGTTAAGTGTGTTGATAGCTCAAATAATTAAGTTATTTTCCCTGTGTGGGTGTGAGGCACAACACATTAATTTAGTAATGCTGAAAATGTTCCCTTCTCCCTCCAGAACTGCTTTGGGATCACCTTCCCTTTGTAGTTTAATCTACTCCTGTGTCTGTATGACGAAAATATTGTTTCTATGAAAAGAACATTGTTTATTTAAAAGGACTGACACCGAATGGCCACACGATGGAGCCACAGCATCAGGAATGCAAAGCACATTGATTATGACAAGGGATTGAACTCAGCTCCCCTCTGGCCACAGATAGATTTGTTTATTTCTCTGAGAGCCAAACATAAGCTTAAAGAAATGTCTAGAGCTGATGAAAGGGGACTTTGGGATTGATTTCACTTGTAACAAACACAGTGTTTGTTGGTATAAATAGCACAGGGGCTGGCCAGAGAATGGAGACAGAGTCCCTGACTTGCCTGGTAGCAAAGCCTGGCTTCCCAGCTACAATTGGACATGCCGCACATCTGCAGTGCTGGTGTAAGTAGCCCAGCCTGGCCCTTTTGGGGTTTTGTGCCTGGCACAGGGCTGCTGGTAGAAGTGCTGATGCCATGAATGGCTGCACAGTGCTGTGGCATGATGCCCACATACCCTACGGCAGGGTCATTCTATCCCCCAGCTCAGATGCAAGAACAGGAGTTAGTTTCACACGCCTTTTCTTCAGGCTGTGATCTGGGGCACCCTGCTCTGCGGGAGGGATCCCGGCAGCTCAGACTCAGGGCTGGAACAGGCCCCTGATTTAGGCAGTGGCCGCAGGGTTTCCAACACTCTGATGCCTCAGACAATCTCTCTCTCCCAAGGCCTCAGGCCCGTGGCCCCAGGGAAGGCTCCTGCAATGCCTCTGCTCCTTTCACACTCTACAGAGAGGAGCAGAAGCCAAGACTAGAGCTAAGCCATGGGCATGGGGTGCTAAGCAGGTGCCCGGAGTGTTTGCCCCTCCTGGGCATTTTGCCAGAAACATTAGGGGCACAGTGTGAGGCAGGATCCCAGGCCAGGACCCAGAGCTGGGGCAGATTCTCTCCCCAGAGAAAGGGGCCGAATGGGAAATGAAGCTCCGGGCCTTGGTACCAACATGAACAAATGCCCCCTCATAGTCCATAGAAACCTGGATCCTACCCTGAATCCTACTGCTGCTCCCACTGCCCACAGCTCAGATCCCCCCTCAGGGTTAAACACATTGTGACATTCTCTGGCCTGAAAAATAGCTGTGTCCCCTCAGTACTCCAACCTGGGATGCCTTTTACACTGCCTCGCTGTGAGTGGTACCACTCACACCCAGCCTCCAGCGTGTGGAGAACGTAAATAAGGAAGTGTTATTTACTCCTTCTCATAACCCAAGAACTAGGGGGCAGCAACTGAAATTAATAGGCAGCAGGTTTAAAACAAACAAAAGGAAGTATTTTTTCACACAATGCACAGTCAACCTGTGGAACTCCTTGCCAGAGGATGTTGTGAAGGCCAAGACTATAACAGGGTTAAAAAAAGAACTAGATAAATTTATGGAGGATAGGTCCATCAATGGCTATTAGCCAGGATGAGCAGGTATGGTGTCCCTAACCTCTTTTTGCCAGAAGCTGGGAATGGGTGACGAGATGGATCACTTGATGATGACCTGTTTTGTTCATTCCCTCTGGGGCACCTGCCATTGGCCACTGTCAGAAGACAGGACACTGGGCTAGATGGACCTTTGGTCTCACCCAGTATGCCCGTTCTTATGTAAGTCAGCCCCAGTTATGCTATCTGAGTGCTATGGCCAGCCACTCTGAATCACACTGCAGGGCGACAGAAGCAAGTTTCCAGTCCCAGACTTTTCCCCAGAAATGCGTGTTTTATACTGCCCAGCACTCTGCTGGATAGTACAAGCTCATATAAAGTCTGTCATTGATTAATATAAAATGAGATGTGCAGCACTGTTATCCCACATGGAGTTTCCCACACACTTTAATCCAAACACACTGGTCTAGATAAAACAATAAAACAAGTGTATTAACTACAGAAAGACAGATTTTTAAGTGACTACAAGTAATGAGGTATAAAAGTCCAAATTGGTTACAAAGCTATAAAAGGTAAAACACAGGTAACACCTAACTCAACAAACTGAGTGAATTCAAGGCATATGCTGACACAGTTTTACCGGTTGAGTCAGTGTTCAGGGAGGCTCTCCCCCTCAGTCCTTGCTCCTTCCTTTGTTCTTCAGATGTTCATGATGTTGTGGGTAGAGAGAAAAGGAGGGAGACCATGTGCTGCGTTTTGCTTTCTTCTTTTATAGACCCCTTTCTTGTGCAAGAGTCATCTCCAGACAAAAAGTCTGTTTGGGAAGGAACTTCAAGCTGCTTCTTTGTCAAGATGCAGATTTTTGCTCACACCCTCTTTCCTGCTGATGAATGGCCACTTAATCAGGTGATGGTCCATTTGATCTTTTTGTCACCTGGCTGGGGCATTGGCTAGCCTTTTATCTCTGGAGAACTGTTTGTAGAATACTATAACTTTACATACAATGTTGCCATACATATTTTACCAGGACAATAATGATCAGCCAATTATGAGCTTTTAAATGATACCTCATAAGGCGTACTTTGTAGAAACTTTGACATAGTCCAGTAAACGGGTGAACATAGGGGTACAGACTGGGACGCACACTCCCTGGAGTCACCCTGGGCCCACTAACTGCCCCTACCCCCACTTACCAGTGACATCTCCTAGAGGTGACTCCTTCCCAGCCCAACATGCAGGGGAGCAGTCAGATGGCTGGGGTGGAGGGGAGAGCTTTCTCCTTTGGCCCTTGCAGATGGGAGTTGGGGATCAGTCACATCTAGGTCCAGAGTCACCATTGCCACTTCCAGGAGCTCCCATTGGCTGGGAATGGCGAACCGTGGCCACAGGGAGCTGAGGGGCTCCATGCCTGCAGATGCTCCAGGTAAACAAAATGACAATGTATTAGAGATTCAATTCAATGATTCCATAGAGTTTAAAATCATCAAATTTTGGTGTAGACCTGTTTATAAGCCGACCCCCACTCTTTGATGCGTCACTTTTTTACCAAAAATATTTGGCTTATGAACGAGCATATACAGTATAAAATGTCCTAGTAACATCTCCATTTTGCCTCTTTCCTGCTCTAACCTCTGGACTATGAACTTATACTAATGGGAACAGTCTAACCAAGGGAGTGAGGACCTTCCAACCATTTGGAAGCAACCAGAGACTTAACAAGCCAGCAGTTTATGCCATCACTGCTTCAAGCCTGATTCAAGAACTTGGCAATTATTGTATGTATTTGATTCCTTTAAACAATTTGAACTCTCACCTCTTTCTTTTCTCTTATAATTAACATTTAGATTTTAGATACTAAAGGATTGGCAACAGAGTGATTATTGGGTAAGATCGGAGTTATATATTGACTTCGGTACATGGCTGGTCCTTTGGTTGATGAAATTGGTCTTAAATAACCACTCATCATTAAGTCTAGTGTCTGACTGTTGAATCCAAAACTGGAATACTTAAGGAGGCTGCATTTCTGACTTCTTGTTACCCAGTTTGGTGAGACAGAAGTTTACTTTTGTTTCTGGTTTGGTATATCTTACAGAAGAATAACCACCAGTTTTGGGGTGTGTCTGTGCTACTTCTCAGCAGTTTGTCCTGAATATGGTATTTTCAGATGTGATGGCAACTCATCTGGACAAGCTGCCGGATGACAGAGATGCAAATGGTTCGAACAGCACTAAAAGTTACTACATGGTAATTAGTAAAAGTATTAAAGAAAACAAAATGTTTGAATAGCCCTACAGTTTTTCCTGGTGTTTATCTCCCTTGCAGATTCTCTGATGATAGATAAGGGCTGAGTTTCAAGTGAAGCTTTTCCCACACACAAAGCATTCATAGAGTTGCTCACCTTTGTGGATTTTCTGATGCGTAATAAGGTGTGAGCACCGAGTGAAGCTTTTCCCACACTCACAGCATACATAGGGTCTCGCCCCCGTGTGGATTCTCTGATGTGTAGTAAGGTCTGAGCTCTGAGTGAAAGTTTTCCCGCACTCACAGCACTCATAGGGTTTCTCTCCTGTGTGGATTCTCTTATGTCTAGTAAGGCTTGAGCTCTGTGTGAAGCTTTTCCCGCACTCACAGCACTCATAGGGTCTCTCGCCTGTGTGGATTCTCTGATGTGTAGTAAGTTCTGAGCTCCGAGTGAAGCTTTTTCTACACTCGCAGCATTCATAGTGTTTCTCTCCTGTGTGGATTCTCTGATGCGTAATAAGATGTGAGCTCCGAGTGAAGCTTTTCCCGCACTCACCGCATTCATAGGGTCTCTCCCCTGTGTGGAGTCTCTGATGCGTAGTAAGGTCTGAGTTCTGAGTGAAAGTTTTCCCACACTCACAGCATTCATAGGGTTTCTCACCTGTGTGGATTCTCTGATGCGTAATAAGTTGTGAGCGCCGAGTGAAGCTTTTCCCACACTCACAGCATTCATAGGGTCTCTCTCCAGTGTGGATTCGCTGATGTATAATAAGGTCTGAGCTCTGAATGAAGGTTTTCCCACACTCACAGCATTCATAGGGTTTCTCACCTTTGTGGATTTTTTGATGCGTAATAAGGTGCGAGCGCCGAGTGAAGCTTTTCCCACACTCACAGCATTCGTATGGTCTCTCCCCCATGTGGATTCCATGATGTTTTAAAATGGCTGAGCAGTGACTAAACTTTTTCCCACATTCAGTGTGTGTATTTTTACTCTTTCCCCCAAGGGTTTTCTGGTGGGCCGTGGTTTCCTTGAGGTCCTTCTGAGTGCCCCAAAAATAAATTAATTTACCCATTTTCTCCTCTGGCTGGTTTCCCTGCTCCCTCTCTGGTTTGTGCTGAATCTCACAGGATTGTCCCTCCTCATGACTCCTGGACACATCCCCTTTGGATCTTTGCGATAATGCTCCATGTGATTCCACTTGCTCAGCATCTTCCTGCTGAGAATTCTGCGCCTCATTCTCACTCACCATCGCCTCACCTGCTGGGACAGAGAGAGAAACCTCAAACAGGGATGGAAAAGGGAAGAGCAAACCAAAATAAGTGCTGGAGAGGTGTCAAATAAAAATCAGAAACTGAATTTCCCCAAACTTCCCCCAAAGGGGAGATGGGAGGAAATCAATTCTGCCTTCATATCCCATCCACATTCTCAGTGGGAAGGGAGGAAGCTACTGTGAGGTGTCAGGATCTGTAGGAAGCTGTGAGCTATATCTTCCTTAGGGATATGACACTTGCTGGGGACAATCCTGAACTCATAGCTCCCAAAGCCTTTGTAGGGAATCCCAGATGTTTTCTTCAGGCACTTACACATTCTGAGTAGGTTTCATGTTTCCTCACCTGTGCAGGGACCTCTCAGGATCTCTCTTTCCTCTGAACCATGGAGGTCTGGGACCCACGGCTCTTCCCTTTCTTCCAGCTGGGAGATCACATCAGGTTTGGAAACTGGAAAGCCTGTTCAGATGAGAGAAAACAAATGAGATCAGGTGAATTCATAAGACTTTGTCACAAAAAATAGTCTATTAATTGAACTCCAGTCCTTAGTAAACCAGTGAAATCCCAGGGCCAGCTCCCCAGGTCCTCAAAGGTGCAGAACACTTTGCTTATGAGGGATTGAACTACCCACATATTGGCTGGGAATACGCACAGACAGACACTGTGAAAGTTTGTAACCCTATATTCACTCCTCAGCAAAATTATGATATATTTTGTACAATATATACTTTGTGAGGTATCATTTGAACATTATCGTCCTGTTAAAATATGTAGCAACACTGTACGTAGTTATGAGATTTTACTGTATGATGTTACTGAGAATGTTACAATTCTGGAGAGCCGCCACAGACCAGTTCCTCAGAGATAGTAAAGCTCCCACCTGGTCAAATGGCCATTCTCTGGCAGGAGAAATGTGTGAACAAGAAATTTACATTCCATCACAGGGACAGCTTGAAGCTCACATCGACAACACATGGAGCCTGTCACCATGATTCAGCTGAAAATTGAAGATGTTTCTAGTACAAAGGACTGAATTATAAAAAGCGGTGAGGAAAAGGTTTGAAATGCACTCTCTCCCCTTTTCTCTCTATTCATGATATCAACAACACCTGAAGAACTGAACTGGTGCAGGAGAGGGGGTTGGGGCAGTCCTGGCTGAAAGGAAAGCCAGACTGTCACAACATGTGGTGAGAGAAAGAGATTTGCTTTGAATTCATTTCAGCTTGTTAAGTTAGACGTTCGTTTGCGTTTCATCTTTTATTTCTTTTGTAGCCAATTCTAACTTTTATGCCTCATTACTTGTAGTCACTTAAAATCTTTTCTTTCTGTAGTTAATAAACAAGTTTTATTGCTCCATCTAACCAGTGTGTTTAGATTAAAGTGTGTGGGGAAACTCCATTTAGGATAACAAGGCTGATGCATGTCATTTTCCACTGATTAAATGATAGACTTTATACGAGCTTGTATTGTTCAGTCACGTGCTGCACATTTCTGGGGAAAGTCTGGGACTAGAGAATTTGCTGGTGTTCTCCTGGGGTGTAATTCATGAGTGGCTGACTAGCAGCACTCAATACTGGTTAGCTGGGAGTGAGTTACATGCTGGAGACTGTGTGTTAACTGGCCAGGAATGGCTGTTCTCTCAGTCCATGTTGGAGAACTGAGGGCACACATCTGTTCAACAGTTCAGATTGTACCCTGGGTAAAGTCACAGACACTCATCATCAAAGTCTCCTAAAATATAGAGAAGCTAAATCCATGTCCCAGAAAGTGAAGACTCCAGACAGAGGGAAAGTCTCCCTGGAACTGCTTCTTGCTGACAAAGAGGTCCAGAGACAATGAGAGAGTCCTGGAGAAGCTGGGAACAGTCAGCATGGGCTGGTGGGGTTCGGTGGAGTAAGGAACAGAAAGGGCAGGTATATTACTGAATGCAGGATCTCAGCAGCGTTGAAGGGCAGGAAAGCACATATTGCGGCATTAGGGAATCTAGGGAGTCCGGTGTAATACAAGGGAGTATGAAAATCCCTGGGTGTGGAGAACACTGGGAAATTAGAAGCTATAATTCAAGAGCAACAGACTCTAATTTGTCTGAAAAACCGGAATGTGAAAAATAAGAATCAGGCCCCATGACTTCAGGGATTCAAGAAGCCTGCAGAGAACAGACATTGTGGCTACTGCAGATGGGGATAGGGGAGCAAGACTCTCCGTGTCTCAAGAAGTTTCACTACTCCGCTAAGCCATTTTTTCATTTTGGAGTGCAAGCCAGATGAGTGAGGAGTTGTGTCATCTATAACCCTGGGTGACTTTCAATGTTCTGCTGCTGTAGCTGCCTTTTGTGGATGCTCCCAGCCAGCATTCAAGGACGTACTGAGTGTTGTTTGATAAGTGATCCTGGACCAGCAGCTCTGATTCCATCAGCCTGCTTGTTACACCCTGGCACATTCTGGCTTCCACCAGCCTTAGATACACCTGGCAAGAGATCGCAACACCCCCACTCCTGAATTTTCCCAAAACCATGTGCTCCGCCATGACTATTTTTCCTGGACCATTCAGAGTAACAAAGATTGTTTGCTTCTCAAAAGAGACACATGGCCCATCTTATCACTTTAACTGGAGTTAGCTATCATGTGAATTAAAAGACAGCAGTGGATTCGTTTAGATTAAAAGTATAACAAGTTTAGTAACACAAGCATTTAAAGTGAGTTCAAGCATAAATGAGAGTCAGATATGGTTACCAGGAAGTGAAAGTGAACAATGCTTTCTAGAGACTAGGACCTAACAAAACTACAGTCCTGGTTCAAGGTAAGATTCTTACCACACTACTTTCCAGCAAGATAGCAGCCCACCCCCTTGCCCAATATTTCCCTCAAATCCAAAGTGCTTGGTTCCTTTGTCTTAAGTGAAAGATAGAGTCAGAGAATCCCACGTTCTTTTGTATACTTCAGTGAACCTTTACAAAAGGGTGTTTTCTGAAGGGAGTTTTCTGGAGGTTCCCCTCCAAAGTAAATTTCATTCAAGCTGAGGAAGGAGGCCTGGAGTCTAGTGATGAAGGAAGTTCCATGCTGGTTTCTTCTCCTGCTGGTGTTTGCTAAAATGGAATTTGGACTGTTCCTGAGATATCCTCCCCTGCCATGATGCTGAGTGGTTACCTCTGCCCCTTGTAAGTATGACAGGTTTGTTTTTTGTTTATGTAAATTGCATTCCCATTGTCTCTTAATGTACCCTGAAAGTGCCTTCAAGGTGGCAGAACCACCTGCCTTTGTCTAGGGTGGGGTAACTTCAACCCTGTCTGGCAGACACACTTTAAGAACATCATTCCCCAGCTATCTGTAATCTTGCCTTTATCCTCTATACTTACACCATGCAATAATATTAATGAACATCATGTCAGTAGCTTTCTGTTGATATCTTTCATGACACCTTTTCAATACAGGTGAAGACATTAGTGTGTTGGGGTCAGGCCAGCTGAAACTCACTATCAGATACCATGGAGCCCCTTCCCCCGGGATGCTGGGAGGGTCACAGACATAACCAAGGAAGTGCATATTTGTGCCAGGCTGTGCTGGGTAAGCACAGTGGATACACAGGACGTTGTAGCCCCGGTCTAGTCTAGGAGCAGGATAGTTGCAGAATTCCAGTCTCGGAGAGGAAAAGGCAGGAGGCCTGACACCTGCGGGTGGAGGGGGGAGCACTGAGAGAAAGCAGTGCCAGGGGCAGGGTGCAGCTAGCCTTCTCACTTATTATGACACCCACTCCCCTTCATCCCACTGCTCTCACCCCTCTCCACCTTCTTCAGCCCCAGGAGCACCTGCTCCTTGTGTTCTGTCCTCCCCCCCCATTGCCCGCAGCCTTCCTCACTAGAGCTTCCCCCAAATTTCCCGCTGCACAGCCACTTTCCGTCTCACCTTCCCACTGCCCC
>NW_020677371.1:0-1877 GCF_002925995.2 Terrapene triunguis | reverse complement strand
AAAGGATGATTAGACACACAACTCCTATTTGTGCCTTTGAAAAATATCCCAATTGTTTAATTTAAGGGTGAAGTGGTGATATTTGTACTAATGATAAATAATACCTTACATCATTGATACTATTGTGGAGTAAGATACTGGTTAATGAGAGTAAGGCTAGGTCTACACTACCCGCCTGAATCGGCGGGTAGAAATCGATCTCTCGGGGATCGAATTATCGTGTCTCGTCAGGACGCGACAATCGATCCCCAAATCGACGTGCTTACTCCACCAGGGGAGGTAGGAGTAAGCGCCGTCGACGGGGAGCCGCGGAGGTCGATTTTGCCGCCATCCTTACAGCGGGGTAAGTCGGCTCTGATACGTCGAATTCAGCTACGCTATTCGCGTAGCTGAATTTGAGTATCTTAAATCGACTTCCCCTCGTAGTGAAGACCTGCCCTTAGGCAGTCACAGTCTGGCCCTAAGTGAATTGTAGTTGTTTAAAATTTGGTTTATTAAACATCCATTTACAGATAACTTTACACTTTCAAGGAAGCTAAAATTCTATTATGGTGGTGTGTACTAATATCATCATGCGTTTACAATAATTTTATCTTGTAACTATCTACATTTGTTTTGCTTATAGTGATTGGTTGTGGGTAGAGCTGGTAAAGAAGTTTTCAATTAAAAGGTTTGTTTTTGTTTTGTTTTGTCAGAGAGAAGGAGAGATCCCAGAATATAGCCAATAGCTCTGCCTTATTCAGAGCAGCACTTGAACATGGATCTCTCAAGTTCCCGGTTGTTCTAGGCTCTCTCTCTCTTTTTCTTTTATTTCACAAAACAGACTTTGTTTTCCAGTCAGCCCTAGTTGTAGACATCTTGAACCCAGCATATCCTTGCTGTTAAGCTAAGTATAGGCTGCTGTGTAAACAGCAGTTGGCATGGTTTAAACACATGGACTTCAACATAAGCCCTAGAGGGGATTGTTACGAAGCCCTATTTCTAGTGGAACTAATCACCATAATTGCATCCCACAGTCATTCTCCTGTTTTCAAATTGCCTTTCACTTGAAGCTCTTTTGAGGAAAGTGTTCTGCTAAATGTTGCAGTGGGCTGTAGTACAGTAAAGCCACCACAATGGCTGCTGATAGATCTGTGCTCTTTTTTCCCTGCTGCCCATTTGGCTTTTTCTCCCCGTTTTTAAAAATAAATAAATCCTTGTCCTTTTCGTCTATGTCTTCTTACTGATGAGACCCTGGACATGGTGAAAATCCAGGAGAATTTTTATGCTGTACAGTTTATTGTGACACATTGTGATTTGGATGTTTAGGGCAGAAAACAGGATTCTCTAGTAGGCGGGGCTGTTGTAAGGAAAGAGGAAGAAAGGGAAGGAGGGACAGAGAGAAGCATTTAATTAGTACAGAGCTCGAGTTTGACTATATTTAACCTTAGTTCATAGGCAGTGTTTGAAGGCAGCTTTCTCTTAAGTTATATGGTCCTTTTGCTAGTAGAGAGCTATATTTATGAACCAGCTGTGAGTGACAAATTGGGATGGGGTGATTAAAAAGCAAATAACTGAGGGACAAATGTGCAAGCAACACTGAGCTGAACAAATCAGACCATGGAAATACAAAGCTTTGACTTTTGTGCATTGAATGCATTGCATGCGTGTGACCTCCCTTAGCAGCACCTACTAACTATAGGGGTGAGAGGGAGAGGATTCCACACAATTACTTTGTGCCCTATCAAATGCTCCTGTCCTCTGTGCAGCATTTATGCTCTTTCCTAGAAACAGTTCTCTGGGGCAACTCTCTTCTTTATCTGCATATAGATAAATTACACTCTCTTTATTAGGTATCAGAGGGGTAGCCGTGGTAGTCTGGATCTGTAAAAAGCAAC
>NW_020677370.1:0-1273 GCF_002925995.2 Terrapene triunguis | reverse complement strand
AGCCCCTCCTGTGTTCCCCTCATCCTCTTGGCTGTCGCAGGGATTCAGATTTTCCTTGCTATTTTTAGCTAGCCTATAAATATATACATGTTGAAATCCTGACAGAGCACCATTACTCCCTCCCAGAATAAACGTCCCTAACCTGACAACTGACACCTCCCTGCTGTCATCTGTTCTATATTTTCAGTAACCACTTAGCAAGAAACATCCAGGAGAGGCGTTCTCTTCTTTCAAATGAAGTGCTTTGAAGAAAAGGTTTCATCATGATGGTTTCCATGGGTTATTATTGTGGCTGTATTCAGTTAGCTTGGCAGTTCATCTCTAATTTACCTACCGTCATGATGGATATAGGATGTTTTAGAACCACTAATCCTAGCATCACCGCCCCAAAGAATTCTGTACATGCTGCATACTGAATGGTCTCTTGGAAATACTGTTCTTTAAGACATCTGACTTTAGCAGTAGAGTGGTGATTCCCCCCCACACACACACCTTACTTTTACATTGTAAACTGTAGAGTGAGCATGGGTTTCGTATCCATAACACTTGCTAGTTTGCTTGCAAGAGCCTCCCATGGTGTCTGGAATACATTTTTTGCAACAAACTCACTTAACACAAGCTAATATTTTCACTATTCTTCCCTATTTCTCGTCTCTATCTCAGATAAAGATAACTTGTGGCAGATCAGGGAATAAATGCTCCTAATGTATGCTACCTGTTGTTTCACACCATATAAAACAACCAGTCTTTGCTATAGAAATATGTTTGAATACCCCTTCTTTTATTATTTGCTTGCAGTATCAAATTGTTATAGAAAAGGGAGTTGAGGCAAACCTTTTACAGTGGAAAATAGTTTCGAGTTGTTTAATATGGTTCTATCACTCAAAATAGGCTTATTAATGATCCATTACACAGTATATATGTGCATGTGTGTATATGTACAATATAGGAGGCAGTATGGACTGGTGGCCTGAGCACAGCTGGAATCCAGAAACTCTAGATTTTGAATCCTGGCTGTATCGCTGTGTTCCATTTTCTATTGTGAACAAAAATAAGGCAGGGGAAGACACAGGAACACTTGTTCTACCTCCAGTGCCTAAAACGCCTTTATTTTAAAAAAATGCCTAAACTTCAAGTTGATGTCAAGTATCAGAGGGGTAGCCGTGTTAGTCTGAATCTGTAAAAAGCAACAGGGGGTCCTGTGGCACCTTTAAGACTAACAGAAGTATTGGGAGCATAAGCTTTCGTGGGTAAGAACCTCACTTCTTCAGAT
>NW_020677369.1:0-6827 GCF_002925995.2 Terrapene triunguis | reverse complement strand
CCTCTTGGCTGAGGGCGTCTCCTTGCCCTGGGCCCTTTGCCCAGGGTCTCCTTCGTTCACTGCTCCTGGCTCCGGACTGCTACAGTTTCCCTCTGCCTCAGCACTGCTGCTGCTCTGCCTCCAGCCCAGCTCTCCTCAGTGCCTCCCCCTCTGCTCTGGCCCAGCCAGCTCCAGCTCACACAGAGGACGGGACCCCAGGCTGCTGACTCCCTCAATGGCCTGCCTGTCCTGTCAATCAGGCTGACCTAGAGCATTGTCCCCTCCCCATTGTCAGTCTCAGGATCTTGATTTCTCATTGGCCCTTCTCCTTTCTTTTGGTACTAGGAGACAGCCAAATGATTAAGATGGCCAACTAATTGTCAACCCATTAAGTTTCTTAGGGTTACCATCCGTCCGTATTTCCCCGGACATGTCCGGCTTTTTCGTCTTTAAATAGCCGTCCGGGAGGAACTGGTAATAGCTAGAAAGGTCCGGGATTTCCCCCGCCCTCCCCTCCATGCAGAGTGCGGCGCGGCTGATAGGGTGGCTGGGGCCGATTGAGCCACTCCGATTGGCCTCCAGCAGCCATAGCCCCTCCCCCGCTCCCCCCTCCCCCTGCCTCAGCACTCTGTGGGGGAGGGGCTATGCACACGGCAGCACAGCAGCCTGCTCCACGTGGAGCCAGTGGCTCAAGCGGCATGGTGGTAAGGGGAGTCCTGGGGGGCAGTCAGGGAGCGGTTTCGATGAGTTGGGAGTTATGGGGGGGCTGTCAGGGGGCGGGGGTGTGAAGAGGGATTGGGGCAGTCAGGGGACAGGGAGCAGGGGGAGGGTTGGATGGGTCAGGGGTTCTGGGGGGACCTGTCAGGGGGCAGGGGTGTGGAAAGGGATTGGGGCAGTCAGGGGACAGGGAGGGTTAGATGGGTTGGAGGTTCGGGGGGAGGCAGTCAGGGAACAGGCAGCGGTTGGATAGGCATGGGAGTCCCAGGGATCTGGTAGGGGTTGGGGTGTGGATAGGAGTCAGAACAGTCAGGGGACAGGTAGGGTGGGGGGGTCTCAGGAGGGGGCAGTTGGGGACAAAGATAAGGGAGGCTTAGATAAGGGGTGGGGTCCCGGGGGGTGATTAGGGGCAGGAGTCCCGGGAAGGGGCGATCAGGGGACAAGGAGCAGGGAGGGTTGGATGGGTTGGGGGTTCTGTGGGGGGCAGTCAGGGGGGCGGGAATTGGGAGGGAGTGGCTAGGGGGCGGGGCTACACCCCCCCCCCAGAGTGTCCTCTTTTTTGAAAGTTCAAATATGGTAACCCTAAGTTTCTGTAAGGGGCCAACAATCCCCTTACACCTATAAACATGAAAATCATAATTTATTTATTGCTAGCTAGTAAATCTGCTGCTGTGAAAAATGGTATTTCTATGTTTAGTAATATTTTTCACAACCTCTCAGCTAGTGACTTGTGTTCCCAACTTGGTAATATTTAAAAAATGGACACTCAAGTAGGAGTGCTGGAACCTCTCCTGCCCTGCCTCTTCCCTCTGAGGCCCTACCCCAACTCTGCCTCTTCCTCCAAGCCTCTGCCCACCATCCACTTCTCTTCCTCCTCTCTAACCAGGTCAGGAGGGACTTGTCTGAGGAGCCAGGCCTGGGAGCTGCAGCTGCCCTATGCAGGTAGAAGACAGCCCTGGCTGAGTAGGATCTGGTGCGAGTGATGACCCAGTGCCTCCCCTCCCGCAGTAACTAGACTTTGGGTGTCCGGTCAGTAGATCTGCCTGGACAATGTCTGGTCCCCTTTTCAACTGGACTTCATGGTTGAAAACCAGGCAACTGGCCACCCTAACAGGACCCAATGTGGAATAAGTCCTGGGAACGCATCTTTCGGATCTGGATCCGCGTCGCTCCTGGACCACAGTGTCCTCTTCAGGTCATGGCCCTCCGGCTGTGCCCCGAACTCCGTTTTACACCCCAGAACGGGGGAGAGGTTTGCTTTAGTGGGACACTACGAGAGTATCCAATTCAGGATGAACTGCTGAGAAGAGGGTAGTCACAGCCCAAGACTGGTAGTCCTTCACTTACATGTTACACCAAACCAGCCAAAAAGAGAACTACCGTGTCATCACTCTGGCTAACGAAGTCAGAGAAGCAATTGCCTCAGATACTCCAGTTCCATTGTATCACCACTAGAAGCATTGCTTATAGGGATGAGTGGTTATTAAAACCAGTGTCCCCAGTTAAAGGTTCTCCTGATCCCAAAGGATCAGCTACGCACCCAGGTCAATATACAAATCAGATCATACCCATAAATCATGCTGTTGCCAATCCTTTAGTATCTAAAATCTAAAGTAGGGGTAGGTAACCTATGGCATGCATACCAAAGGCAGCATGCGAGCTGATTTTCAGTGGCACTCACACTGACTGGATCCTGGCCACTGGTCCAAGGGGTTCTGCATTTTAATTTAATTTTAAATGAAGCTTCTTAAACATTTTAAAAACCTTATTTACTTTACATACAACAGTAGTTTAGTTATATATTATAGACATATGCATGCTACATGCACTGGGGTTACACGCATTTCAACAGCAGATCATGAGTTTTCTAATGATCCCTCACCAGACCTACATTGTACATGATATATCAGAACCATACATAAGTGGTGAACTTGGGGGTAAAGGGGGGAGGGATAGCTCAGTGGTTTGAGTATTGGCCTGTTAAACCTGGGATTGTGAGTTCAATTCTTGAGGGGACCATTTAGGGATCTGGGGCAAAAATCAGTACTTGGTCCTGCTAGTGAAGGCAGGGGGCTGGACTTGATGACCTTTCAGGGTCCCTTCCAGTTCTATGAGATAGGTATATCTCCATATACTATTAAAACTAGGGGGAGGGATAGCTCAGTGGTTCAAGCATTAGCCTGCTAAATCCAGGGTTGTGAGTTCAGTCCTTGAGGGGACCATTTAGGGATCTGAGACAAAAACAAACAAACCCCCCACTGCACAAAAAACCAACCTGTCATGGACAGTACTTGGTCCTGCTAGTGAAGGCAGGGCACTGGACTCAGTGACCTTTTCAAGGTCCCTTCCAGCTCTATGAGATATAGAGTCTCTGTCATCCCAACACAGGAGACTGCAGTAGATGGGGAGGGGGTGACCAGGTGGATTGTCTGGTTCCTTATCTCCCTCTGGCCTCAGTGATGGGGGTCACCCTGGCTTCAAGGCTGCCCTTGTCTGTTGACATCCCTGACTCCCTTCTTGCCAGAGCCCAAGTTTGGCATCTCAAGGATAGGGAGATGCTGCCCCCTCCCCATCATTGTTCAGGGTGTCATTCATGATCCTTTAGAATTCAGGGGCAGCTTCACATGATACTCACAGTCCAAGTGCTATGTACATTGGCCAAACCAGACAGTCTCTACACAAAAGAATAAATGGACACAAATCTGACATCAGGAATCATAATATTCAAAAACCAGTAGAACACTTTAACCTCTCTTGCCATTCAGTAACAGATTTAAAGGTGGCAATTTTGCAACAGAAAAGATTCAAAAACAGACTCCAAGGAGAAACTGCTGAACTTGAATTGATATGCAAATTAGGTACTATCAATTTAGGCTTAAATAGAGACTGGGAATGGCTGAGCCATTACACACATTGCATCTATTTCCCCCATGTTAAGTATCCTCACAGCTTCTTGTCAAACTGTCTTAAATGGGCTATCTTGATTATCACTACAAAAGTTTTTTCTCTTGTTGACAACAGTTCATCTTAATTAATTAGCCTCTTAGAGTTAGTTGGGAAACTCCCACCTTTTCATGTTCTCTGTATGTATATATATCTCCACACTATATGTTCCCTTCTATGCATCCGATGAAGTGGGTTGTAGCCCACGAAAGCTTATGCTCAAATAAATTGTTAGTCTCTAAGGTGCCACAAGTACTCCTGTTCTTTTTGCGGATACAGACTAACACGGCTGCTACTCTGAAACCAGTCCAAGTCTAATCGCTCTCTGTCACGGGTGCAGCAAGTTCATAGGTTCTCAGCTTCAGCTGTCTGGCTCTGAGGAGCAAACCGAGCAGTTTCCCAGCTCTGTTCCCCAAACTTCTCCCCCTCCCAACTGTATCTCACATCTCCACAGGGATCAAGTGGTAACTTCATTTCTGTTTCAGTCTCTACCTCTCGCATTCTGAATCTAGCTCTCAACATCAATGTTCATGCTGAGAGATACTAATCACTGTCATTGTTCAAACCACACACAAAAATCTCATGACAAAGGGTTAGATAAACATTAAAATAAAATATAATCTAAAAAAGGACTATTCTGGAAAATGACCATTTGTCTCTTGAAATCCGCAATAAATCTGTGACACATCCTGTCAAACTAAACTAATATCAAAGTATGTGACCTCACTGCCTTCACAAAGAGAGAAAAACCCACAGTCCAGGGTTGGCTATAACATAATTTCACATTCATAAAGTGAAATCTTGGAGAATCCTTTAAGATTCAAAATCAGGAAAATAAATGTACCCATTTTCTTCTGAAGTGGCTAAAACGGCTTCACTTCTCGCCTCATTATTCGGCTGTATTAGTTACAAAAGTTTTAGCATCATCATAATAAAAGGCAGATAAAGAAAGACCCTTTCTATCTACAAATGATCTGGACTAAACTTAGATAAAGCCGGGAAACAATTTTACCAATAGGTGGAAACAGGGCTATACGATCTGACGGTCAAACTGTGCTTTGAAGTGCACTGTGATTTCCCTGCCCATTCCTAGGTCTGGGACACTTCCTTCTCCAGCACTCAGAAGTCTGACTTAAGATCATAGACATCAAAGCTGTGACCCCTAAGCATGGAGAGCCAGGGACACTGTGGTAAGTGACACCTGGGTAGATGGAGGAATAGAATGGAGACAGGTTAAACTTCCCATGGCTGGGACAGAGGCTGCTGTGTGGAGAGTGGAGCGTGACAGTGACAGGGGAAGGAGGGAATCTCTCGCACTCACCCCATCGCCCTGAAATAGCACAGAAGCTACAACACCACATTTTACTGTCCCTGCTCCCCATTCTTTTAGCATCTCGTTAATTCTGGTGCATAAGGGATAAAATGTACAAACACTAAATGCTTTTCAGCACAGCCTGGTGTAATGTGAGACTATCTGTGAATGAGAAAATCTGGCCCAAAGGGGGAACTCACGGACTAGCAATCACTCTGCTAACGGGAGGTCGGGGGTGGGGTCAGAAACTGTGTTCCCTGCCGGCTGCACAGCAGGCTATCGAGGGCCGTGGAGACAGGCAGGGAGAAGATCCCCCCCAGGCTTGGCCCAGGTCCACTGGAGCTGCTGGGGAGAGGAACCCCTCCCTCAGCCCGGCTCAGTACCCCAGGAGCCGCCGTGGCTGGGGAGAGGTGCCTCTCACCCAGCCCCAAGTTGCTGTAGTGAGAGAGGGCTAGGGGAAGTCCTCTCCCCACCGCAGTCTGCACCCCAAACTCCTCATCCGCAGCCCCATCCCACAGTCCGCATGCCTAGCCAGAGCCTTCACCCCCTGCACCCAACCCTCTGCCCAGCCCTGAGCACCCTCCCACCCTCTGAACCCCTCGGCCCCAATCCCACCACATGAATTATGTTTTGTGCACCAATGTGGAGATGATGTGTCACATATTGGCTCATATAACCAAATTCATTCGGCACATGGATGTAAAAAATGAGGGAACACTGGTCAGAACACATAAGAAGCTCAGAGTGAGTTTACACTAGGAAATCTGGTGGAGGGTCACAGAGATCTCCTGGCTAATCCTGACTACACCTCCTAGTGTAGACAGAACTTCAGAAGTTGATGCTGTGGAGGCAGAGGTGGGATCTCCAGGCCTCCCACAATAGGCCCTGTGGGAATCAGTCCCACTCAATGGCACTGTCTGAATGCAGTGGGGCAGGGGACAGGGGTAGAGGGGATGAGTTAGGAGAGGCAGCACCTCTCTACCCCTGTGCTCTCCCTAACCTCTGATCCCCAAACACTCGATAGCCCCAGCACCCAGCTCCTCCTGTTTCCCAGCTCCACCAGCCCCAACCATTCAATCCCCAGCGTCCTCCCCATAACCCAAAGCTCTGGTCCCTTTTATTTGATCCTCCAGAACCCAGCACCCTGGCAGATTTGGGGAGGGGAGGAGTTACCAGCCCCCAGGGACACTCCTCCTGCATGGAACCGCTCCAGGTAAGTTGGGGAGCCCAGCCCAGGGCTGGTGGAAGATGGGGGATGGGGATAGGTGTCTAGAGTGAAGGTGGGGCCTGGCCTTCTCCTCATCTCCATGGCAGGGGGATCCCGGCTGGGAAGGGCTGAATTCCAATTGAAACATTTCCCGCACTTGAGACACTGATAGGGTTTCTCTCCCATGTGGCTTCTCCCATGGTTAGTAAGGTCTGAGCAGTTATTGAAGCTTTCCCCACGGTCCAAGCACTGAAGGGGTTTCTCTCCAGTATGAATTGTCTGATGTGTAACAAGGTGTGATATCAGAATGAATCCTTTCCCACATTCAAGGCATTGATGTAGTTTCTCTTTTGGTAAGATTTGTCTGCTGGACTGTGGTTTCATTGGGACTCTTGTTTCCTCCCTCATATAGAATAGATGCATGCACTTTCCTCCTTGGGTGGTTTCCCAGCAGCATCTCTCACCTGTGCCAATTTGCTCAGGCTTCACCCTGTTCCAAGCACTGGGAAAAATTCCCTGCAGCTCTTCCCAAAAAGGTCCCCAGTGGTTCCGCTTCCCCAGGAACTTCATCGTGATCATTCTTCTCCTTGTTCTCATTCACTATCTCATCACCTGGTGGGGTAGAGAGACAATCCAGACAGGAGTCATTGTGCTGGGGAGAAAGAGGAA
>NW_020677368.1:0-1194 GCF_002925995.2 Terrapene triunguis | reverse complement strand
TTTGCATATCAATTCCAGCTCAGCAGTCTCTCGTTGGAGTCTGTTTTTGAAGTTTTTCTGTTTTAAGATAGCCACCCGCAGGTCTGTCATAGAATGGCCAGACAGGTTAAAGTGTTCTCCCACTGGTTTTTGAGTATTATGATTCCTGATGTCAGATTTGTGTCCATTAATTCTTTTGCGTAGAGACTGTCCGGTTTGGCCAATGTACATGGCAGAGGGGCATTGCTGGCACATGATGGCATATATCACATTGGTAGATGTGCAGGTGAACGAGCCCCTGATGGTATGGCTGATGTGATTAGGCCCTATGATGGTGTCACTTGAATAGATATGTGGACAGAGTTGGCATCGGGCTTTGTTACAAGGATAGGTTCCTGGGTCAGTGTTTTTGTTCAGTGCTGTGTGGTTGCTGGTGAGTATTTGCTTTAGGTTGGGGGGTTGTCTGTAAGCAAGGACAGGTCTGTCTCCCAAGATCTGTGAGAGTAAAGGATCATCTTTCAGGATAGGTTGTAGATCTCTAATGATGCGCTGGAGAGGTTTTAGTTGGGGGCTGAAGGTGACAGCTAGTGGTGTTCTGTTATTTTCTTTGTTGGCCCTGTCTTGTAGGAGGTGACTTCTGGGTACTCGTCTGGCTCTGTCAATCTGTTTTTTCACTTCAGCAGGTGGGTATTGTAGTTTTAAGAATGCTTGATAGAGATCTTGTAGGTGCTTGTCTCTATCTGAGGGATTGGAGCAAATGCGGTTATATCTTAGAGCTTGGCTGTAGACAATGGATCATGTGGTGTGTCCTGGATGGAAGCTGGAGGCATGTAGGTAAGTGTAGCGGTCAGTAGGTTTCCGGTACAGGGTGGTATTTATGTGACCATCGCTTATTAGCACAGTAGTGTCCAGGAAATGGACCGCTTGTGTGGATTGATCTAGGCTGAGGTTGATGGTAGGATGGAAATTATTGAAATCATGGTGGAATTCCTCAAGGGCTTCTTTTCCATGGGTCCAGATGATGAAGATGTCATCAATGTAGCGCAAGTAGAGTAGGGGCGTTAGGGGACGAGAGCTAAGGAAGCGTTGTTCTAAGTCAGCCATAAAAATGTTGGCATACTGTGGGGCCATGCGGGTACCCATAGCAGTGCCGCTGACTTGAAGGTATATATTGTCCCCAAATGTGAAATAGTTGTGGGTGAGGACAAAGTCACA
>NW_020677367.1:0-1229 GCF_002925995.2 Terrapene triunguis | reverse complement strand
GGGGGGAGGGGGAAGCCATGCCAAGGCCCAGGCTGGCGTGGCTGTATGTGACCCAGGCCCCTCCTCTGCTCTTCCCTCTGCCCAGGTGATGCTGCCCCGACATTTCATTCTGGGCCCGAGTGAGAAAGAGAAGGGTTAACGGGGCCGGGCACCAGCCACTGGCCTGCACCATGAGCCGCTCCCAGGTTTCCTCCGGGATTCACCACATCGTCTCCTCTGCCTTCGAGAGCGTAAGTAGGAGGCGTGGACGGCTGGAGCCGCCCCGGGACCACAGGGCAGAGCCAGCGGCCGAGCGGTGGGGCCTGCGAGCAGAGGCTGGGGCAGCTGCCATCCAGTGTTTTCGCGGGGACTGGGCCCAGCAAACTCAGCTCTGGGACCTGTATCCTCTGGCCTGGCTGGCAGGGTCACCCCATGCCCTGCGGAGGGGTGAGGATCAGCCCCAGAGAGGGCTCCTGTCATGAACCCACAGGCTCGGGGCTGCGCCCCCAGCTTTGGGACGGTCTCTGGGAGGCCCCTCCACTGGGCCAGCCCCCCTGGGGGGCCCGCGCTGCCGCCGGGGTGCGCCATGCGGCCTCCCCCCCCCCTAGACTGGCCCTCTGGGCCTGCCGCCCCCCCCCCCCGAGCTCTGGGCAGCGAGTCCCCCGGAGACACCCCTGAGTGAGACTCAGCCGCTCGCAGGGATCAGGGCCCCTCGCCCAGCCTCGGCAGGGACACTCCCAGCGCGGGCACAGCCGGGTTCAGTCGTTAGTGGACGCCCGGCCTAGGGGCCTTAGGGCAGCCCGGGGCAATGAAGGGTGAAGCAGGGTCTGTCCTGGCCAGCCCCGAGCCCAGCCCGGCTGTGGGGAACCCTGGGGTCCGGCTCCGTCTGTCTGTGCGGTCTTGTTGGTCAGACTCCAGGTGAGAGCCCGACTGCTTCCCGCGACCCCATGTAACCCCCCTCCCCCCTCCCAGCCCTGGGTTCTCCGCCGGGGATCCTTGTCCAGCCCCCCTGTGTGTGTGTGTGGGGTCCATTCCCCTTAGGGGTGGGGGTTGCCGGATGTCCATGTCCGGGCGACTGGATTTGCCATTGTCTCACTGAGATGGGGACCAGGCCCAGCCAGGGGAACCCGCGCCTGTGTCTCAGCCGGCCCTGGGAGCAGACAGGCCCCTCCCCCCCGGGCAACAAGGCAGCGTATGCGGAACCTGAGGCACAAACGGCCTTCATAAAAATATTACCAAATATTCCCACT
>NW_020677366.1:0-1493 GCF_002925995.2 Terrapene triunguis | reverse complement strand
TGAACACTCATTGAGTGGGGTGATCCACAGGGAGTAGCTCAAACCTCCAAAATGTCTGGCCAGCGGCAGGACATTTGCAGTTCAGGGGATGGGTGGTTGTGGCAGTGACATCACAAAGGCCTTTTGCAGGATCTCAGACTATTGGTCAAAGGTAGTGGGGTGGTGGTGACCTCACAGAGAGATGCTGACATCAGCCAGGCAGGACAGGGGCGCAGGGCCAGGGGAACCTCAGAGACCCCTGTGGCTTTGCTTCAGCAAGTCTCCTTCTCGAGGTCTCTCTTTGAGGACTGAGAGAGTATTAGGGTTCACGTACATGAGCGCGAGGGGGAACCTCTTTCGAGTTTTCTCCTTTCCTTTTACTGATTTTACTAGAAAACAGATGTCCCTGTTGAGAAGGCAAGAACCTCCGAGAGGTTTGGAACCTGTTCAGTCTGATCCATCTGGTGCCAGCTGAATTCTAGGCATGGAAAACACTAGTTTAAGGTGGCAGAATTTTATTCCCCACCTGGGATTTTGTTCCACACAATCACTGGGGACATTAGGGTTTGTCCTATTTGTTTTACCTGTTCCACTATCCCTCCTTCCTTTCTCTTCATCTCTTACTTCTTTTGCCCTTTTTCCTGTTCCCCTCCCACCACCAGGAGGTGTGAGGCGGGCTGGCTCCAACTGGCTGTAGGATCTGCTGCTGCAGGGGTTGTGGGTTAGGGGTGTTCCTCTTGGGGAGGCAGAGGCAGAGCAGAGAATGAGCTTGGGTAGAGTCAAGTTCTTCTTGTCCTGGTTAAGTGGTGACTGGGCTTTTAAGGGGACCATGCTGATCGTCCACCAACACACCCTGTCGAGTGCTGCAGGGAGGTGAAGGAGGAAACCGTTGGCACAGAGATGAAGCAGACGGAAGTAGGGACAAACACAAGGGTGGAGCAGTCCATGGTGGGTTCCTGTGCACTGCCCTGAAGGGAGTATAGAGCATGGGCATGAGGAAGGCCAAAACTCACATCCAGGTAGATCATCAACCTACTCCTCTGTCCCAAGGGCCAGGAAGGTCTCTGGTTTTTGCTCTCTTCGGTAGCTGGAGCTGCTCTGATTTGGGGTTGGGATGGGCAGAGGTGGGAACAGGCCATAGAATTTAATCAAGTGTTAGGGGGAGACTCCCCCTCTGTGGGAGATTATGTTGCCCCTCTGTGGGGAATCCCTTCCTTGCACATGCTGGACTCTGCCAGGAAGCCCAGCTCCCATCCCTAGCAGCTTGGCTGTTCCCTACCTGCTGTGCACCAGGCCCTCTGCAGAGAGCAGCTCTGGGCAAGGACTGCAGAGCCAGCTGTCATCCTGGCAGGTGTAGCCCTTGGTTCCATAACCCTGACCCATGGTCTCCCTCCGCTGGCAGGCTCTGAAGAAGGCCTGCCCAGAGATATGGATGCCATGCTGAAGAGCTTGTTGACAGCAACCCCCAGCGCAGACAATCTCCAGCACATTTTGGAGGTGAGCATAATGGTCAG
>NW_020677365.1:0-5325 GCF_002925995.2 Terrapene triunguis | reverse complement strand
AACCTCACTTCTTCTCTATGCATCCGAAGAAGTGAGGTTTTTACTCACGAAAGCTTATGCCCAAATAAATCTGTTAGTCTTTAAGGTGCCACCAGACTCCTTGTTGCTTTTTTTTTGAAAATGTAGATCTTGCTGAATTATTATTAGAGAGAAACTGACACCTCATGAGGAAATTTTGAAAAACATTTCATTTATACACAAATATTTTGGTATATTATATATTTCCTGGGTTATTTTCTTCTTCATTCTGTCTTCATTATAAGAGATGTATATGAAACCATGATCTTTCATAATTAAAAGTTCATCTGCTCCTGATGCACCTCCAATGAATCACAAGCCACAGCCAACTAGTTGTGCTGTCACAAACAGATGGCTGTGACTTCAGGTGAGGAATAATAATAATGCTTTAAATCAATCAAGAACTGTACAAACATTAACTAAATTAATCTGCACACAGCAAGAGTGGGTGGATTTTACAGAATCAAAACTCTTGTTTCCTTACGAATATCAATGGGCTACAATTAAAATTAGGAAAAGAAAAGTATATGAACAATTTTCTCTTTGAATAGAAAGCTTAGTAATTTTTTATGGGGAGGTACCAGAATGTCTTCAATGCAGATTTAAAATGAAAAGGTCAAGAAATTGTACAATAAAGGCAGACAACTCAGAGATAGCCCATAAATATGTACACGACTGACAGATTCCTCCTCCTACTCATTCATGACTCTGCCCATTGGCCCCATAGCAAAAACAATGCAGTACCACGCATATGCAATGTGTCTCTAACTGTATGAAGAAGTGAGGCATGTTTCTTGTGGAAACTTAAAGGGGTAATGTAGCCAAAGAATAGCAATAGCCAATATCCATTCAGGTACTTCTGTGGCCTTATCGTTGTCACAACCTGGGATGCAGACTGTCAGGTCTAGTGGTTGGTGCAGGAGCCAGGAAGCCAGTAGGAAAGCAGGGCTGGAGCAGACTGGGCATGACAGGAGGAAGGCTGAGAACAAGGCAGGCACTGGAAATATTGCACCTGTGGGCATGCACATTGAGAAGTCAGAGCTCAGTTATTGCTGTTGGGCTAAGAGCAGGCTACACCTCAGTTGTGCTACTCAGCTGGCTGGAGGTTGTGCAGGCCCAGCTGCAAGTCCTCATTCCTGACAATCCTAATCCAAAAATTAAACTCTGACTTATGTTATATAGTGCGTGGAAGTCCATGATAGAAAACAAGCATACTTTGAGGAGGGAAATGGAGAAGAATGGGGATGCTTTGTAACAGGAAGAGGAATGTCATTCCAGGCATATGTTCATGGCATACACACAGGGAAGTCAGATAAAAACAAATACTCTTGATGGAAGGTTGCAACATAACACTATTTTTTAGAATTCAGAATGATAACACCCAAGAACCCCCAAAACAGAGACACGCCCAGCAGGCTGCTCCCCAACACAGAGAGGCACAACTCACCCCAACTTACCACAGACTGACTTTTTCCCAGAATGACTCTGATAGTATACTTCCTTACAAAGGCACCCAGCATGGCAGCAGTATCAGGAAACCACGCACTCTTATAGTGCTCACTTGCAATTTCAACAGAGTCCTCAATACACCACAGTGAAAAGAGTGAAAAAAAAGCCATGAAGGAGACAATGGGAGGAGGAAAGACTGAGTGCAGTGCAGACATGGAGTGATTAGAGATGAGAACCGGCAAGGGTAGAGCTCCTCAGAGCTTTAAAGATATTCTGTGGAAAGAGACAGTGAGCTACCCCAAATTCGACTTCTGTACTCCTCCCCGACAAGGGGAGTAGCGCTAAAATCGACTTTGCTGGGTCGAATTTGGGGTAGTGCGGACGCAAATCGACGGTATTGGCCTCCAGGAGCTATCCCAGAGTGCTCCATTCTGACCGCTCTGGACAGCACTTTGAACTCCGATGCACTAGCCAGGTACACAGGAAAAGCCCCGGGAACTTTTGAATTTCATTTCCTGTTTGGTCAGCATGGCGAGCTCAGCAGCACAGGTGATCATGCAGTCCCCCCAGAATCGTAGAGCGTAGAATGTTTCTACGCTCCCCCTATAATCTCCATCCCTGAGGTTATCGCAGATTAGAATGCGAAAAAAAATGCACTCGCGATGACATGTTTTCCAAGCTCATACAGTCCTCCCGCACTGATAGGGCACAGCTTAATGCATGGAGGCATTCTGTGGCAGAGGCCAGGAAAGAATTAAGTGAGCGCAAAGAGCGGAGGCAGGACACGATGCTGAGGCTAATGGGGGGGAGGGGAAACGGACATGATGAAGCGTCTGTTGGAGCTGCAGGAAAGCCAAGAGCAGCACATCCGCTGCATCCACTGTATAACCGCCTCCCCTCCTCCCCATGTTCCATAGCCTCCTCACCCAAGAATGTGGGGGGGAGTGGGCGGGAGGCTCCAGGCACCCAGCCACTCCACTCCAGAGGATAGCCCAAGCAACAGAAGGCTGTCATTCAAACAGTTTGATTTTTAGTGTGGCTACAATAAGCAATGTGGCCTTGTCCTTCCCTCCTCCCCCACCCCACCCGGGCTAACTTGTCTGTTATCTCTTCTTCTTTTTTTTAATTAATAAAGAAAGAATGCATAGTTTCAAAACAATAGTTACTTTATTTCGAGGTGGGAGGGTGGTTGGCTTACAGGGAATTAAAATCAACAAAGGGGGTGGATTTGCATCAAGGAGGAACCAGGAAGGAACCTAGAAAAAAGGTACGAAGGAGGGAGGGGCGACTGACGACATGTACCCAAAACCACCCGCGACAATGATTTTGCCCCATCAGGCATTGGGAGCTTAACCCAGAATTCCAATGGGCGGCAAAGACTGCGCGAACTGTGGGATAGCTACCCACAGTGCACCGCTCCGTAAGTTGATGCTAGCCACAGTAGTGAGGACGTACACCGCCGACTTAATGTGCTTAGTGTGGACACACGCAATCGACTGTATAAAATCGATTTCTAAAAATCGACGTCTATAAAATCGACCTAATTTCATAGTGTAGACATACCCTGAGAGCCATCAGCATAAAGGAGATTGCAGTTTAAAAGCTGACTGACAACTTCCAAGTGGTTTTTAGAATCAGCAAGTTTAACAGCCAAAAATGCAGCCAGTATTTGGAGCCAAATGTAGAAACAATAATAATAATAAAATAAAAGAGCATCCCCTTTATGAATGAGCAACTTCATAGACACATACACCTGCACGTGTTGTTTGGCAGCAACTGTACCTCTGTACAGTTTTGAAAGATACTTATAAACTTCAAACACAGTTGATAAGATTTACACCTCTTCCCCGCTTACCAAAAATCCATGTGGACCCATAGGGAATTGTACATGTGATCCCCATCATCTGTGTACACAGATGGTAATGCTAGCACAGTACGTACATTGGTGCTAAGCTGCAAAAGCACAAATGGAGAACTTATTAAGGCTACTTTTGAAAACGTGGCCCTTAATGTCCACCTGCTGCTCCCTGCAGTAATGATTAAAACATCCCAGAAACAGATGCTCCCTGAAAAACAAAACAATTCCTTCTGCTTTAAAAATAACGACATTTTGAATTAAGACCCTGTCTAGTTTAATGAAAAGCTTTATTCTAGCATCATGCTGAATCAGGCCCAGTGCTGCAGCCCTCTCTTACACTAAACTCCCACTGATTTCAATGGGAGTTCTGCTCACAAGAGAGCTGTAGGATTGGTTCTTTGTTCAAGTTAAAACAACATGCAATTATAATATGTCAGCTAACATGTTATTTTTAAAGACCTAGATAAATAATTTCCTCATGTTCACACTGGAATCTCTCTTCACAGGCTCACCTGAAGATTTTGTATTAAACGGGTACCAAGAATCATGAATAGAGAGTAAGTACTGTAATGTTACATTTTCAACCTGCCATTGTCATTGCATTCATTAGTTATTTCATGGTACTGACTGCGTCAGGTAAGGAGACATGGGATCTCCCTAGAAGAGCTTACAATCAAAGGCCCCCTTCCTGCAAACCCTTAAGCATGTGAGTAAGGCTATGGCCACGTCTACACTACCCACCGGATCGGCGGGTAGTAATCGATCAATGAATCAACACCCGTACTCCCCCTCGGCAGGAGAAGTAAGCAGAGTCGACGGGGGAGCTGTGGCGGTTGACTTGCCGCCGTGAGGACGGCCAGGTAAGTCGAACTAAGATACTTGGACTTCAGCTATGCAAATAGCGTAGCTGAAGTTGCGTATGATCGATCGATCTCTCCCCCCGCCCCCCCAGTGTAGACCAGCCCTATGTCTACACTAGCAAGTTATATCACTTTTATAAAAATGCTGGAATTAAACCCCTGTTGTGTGCCCACACTGTGCTCCTTGTGATGCTAGAGCGCATCCACATTAGCAGCTCTTGCATTGACACAGGGAGCAGTGCATTATGGCAGCTATCCCACTGTGCAACTGGCCACAGGGTGCTTTGGGAACAGTTTGCAATGCCTCATGGGGCAGGCACAGTGTCACATGATGCAGGTTTCCCAATCCCATTGTTCCATGGGCATGCTACTACATTGCCAGCTTTTCAACTGAAGTGGGGGGGGGAGAAGAGAGTGTATGACAGGGAGTGTGTGTGTGTGTGTGTGTGTGTGTGTGTGTGTGGAGGTGTGGGAAGAGAGACAGTGTGTTGTGGGGGACAGAGAGTGTGTCAGCATGCTGTCTTGTAAGTTCAGACAGCGGCAGGAAGCAACCAGTCCTGAGACGGGGGAGGGGGAAATCCCGCCATCAGCCCCCGCCTCCCTGCCTGGGCTCTCTGCACAGCAATCTCTCTCTCTCTCTCTCTCTCTCTCCCCCCCCACCCCTCTCTCTCACACATACCCCTCTGCCTCTGTGTTCAACAGCACGAGCATTCCACATTAATGGTTTGCTTTGTGTCCTGGAGCAGATCAGCACAGCACACAAGGGCTGTCAGAAACGGTGCTTTGAAAGGGGAGAGGTGCATGTCTCCAGGGCAGTTGAGTTCAAAACAATGAGCAGAGCGGGCACTTGAGACATCATGGGACAGCTCTGGAGGCCAATTACAGCGCAGAAAGCAATCAAGTGTCTACACGGGCAATAGAGCGCTGCAGCCTCTGCGCAAATAGGCTCACGACTCTCGTCGAGGTGGGTTTTTTTGCAGTGCTGCAACTGAGGAGTTTCTGCGCACAAAGTGGCTTGGCAGTGTGTACACGGCTGCAGTTTGAGTGCAAAAAGCTGCTTTACTGCCAGGGCCGGCTCCAGGCACCAGGCACCCAAGCTGGTGCTTGGGGCGGCACCTGGAGGGGGGCGGCGGCGCGGCG
>NW_020677364.1:0-3054 GCF_002925995.2 Terrapene triunguis | reverse complement strand
CTCAGTGATTGCTTTGGCTACTTGCATCACAGCAGCCCCCACAGTAGATTTGCCCACTCCAAATTGATTCCCGACTGACCGGTAGCTGTCTGGCGTTGCAAGCTTCCACAGGGCTATCGCCACTCGCTTCTCAACTGTGAGGGCTGCTCTCATCTTGGTATTCTGGCGTTTCAGGGCAGGGGACAGCAAGTCACAAAGTTCCATGAAAGTGCCCTTACGCATGCGAAAGTTCTGCAGCCACTGGGAATCGTCCCACACCTGCAACACTATGTGGTCCTACCAGTCTGTGCTTGTTTCCCGGGCCCAGAATCGGCGTTCCATGGATAGAACCTGCCCCATTAACAACATGATCTCCAAAGCACCGGGGCCCGCGGTTTGAGAGAATTCTGTGTCCATGTCCACGTCCTCATCACGCTTGTCGCTGCGCTGCCGTCGCCGCTGCCTCCTCGCCTCGTTTTTCTGGTCCTGGCTCAGCATAAACTGCATGAGAACACGCGAGGTGTTTACAATGTTCATGACTGCTGTCTTGAGCTGAGCGGGCTCCATGCTTGCTGTGGTATGGAGTCTGCAGTGTTCACCCAGGAAAAAAGGCACGAAATGGTTGTCTGCCGTCCGTTCCTTTCATGGAGGGAGGGGTGAGGCTGTACCCAGAACCACCTGCGACAATGTTTTTTGCCCCATCAGGCACTGGGATCTCAACCCAGAATTCCAATGGGCGTGGGAGGCTGCGGGAACTATGGGATAGCTATGGGATAGCTACCCACAGTGCAATGCTCCAGAAATCGACGCTAGCCCCGGTATATGGACGCACACCGCTGAATTAATGTGCTTAGTGTGGCCGCATACATTCGACTTTATACAATCTGTTTCCCAAATTCGAATTATATAAATTCGGATTAATCCCGTAGTGTAGACATACCCAAACATGATTGCAAAGAGCAGCTTCCCCTCTGCCTCTGTCCATTAAAGACTGAAATTAGTTTTTTTATTCCTACTTAGGTTTCTGCATCTAGCTCTTATAATCTGGGACAGGAATGCTCCTGCCTCCTAGTGACTCAGACAGACAGCCCAATCTATTGGCAGAATTTTTATGCCCAGCTTTCATTTTTAGCAGCTCTTTAACAGAGATTCATTTGAAACTCAATTTGCAATACAATATTACTCTTTATACCCATTCCACTATAAAAAGCCATTTATCCAACAATCAGGTTGGCTTCCAAGAAAGTGGATCTAATTTTTTTTCAGAAAGGCACCAAACTTTCCTTTTCTGTTCAGAACAGGAGGGAACGGCATAAATCAAATGGCACAAACTCTAGATTTTGTGAAAATGAGCACATGCAAATCCTAAAAAGATAATTTTGTTTTTAGTTCCAACTAAAACAGTTATTTATAAAAATACACACTCCCTTGCAACCCAAACATCACAGCACTGAGAGCCTGAAAATAAAATAGACTCAAAACAAAAGTGAAACTGACTTCATTGTCCAAGCTGAGAGAAATACAAACTGTAAACAAACATCATAAACAGTGAAATGTAAATTTCTTCTTTAATTATTATTTTTAATAATCTAAAATGTTATAAGTAACCTAGGGAAGGAAATGTTTACAAAGTTACTGTTGTTTTAAATCCATAGTATCCCTTTAACCTGCAGGGTATGGACTTTGATTAGCATTACTCTAAATCATTTAAGTGATTACTGTCATGTCAACAAAGAAGATTGAATGGAATTGTCTCCAGTTACTGAACTCAGAATTCTTCTTAATTCCTGGCAAGCACTAGATAGCTGGCTGGCAAATTTCTCCTTTAAAAAGCAATTGCCATTTGGCTCATGACATTCCTATTTCCTCGGCTGATTGCACCTCGATTTCCATCAGAAAGATAAATCCTCTGCTATGTCTGTGCTTTCCTGATACATGATTTAATCTATTCAGTTGTAATAGAACTATTGTCCCTCTTGTAAACAAAATAAAATATCTCCTTATCCTATAATTTTTAATTCTGCTAAATTTTAAAGCATGAGCTATATCCAGGATCTGCCACATTGTCTCATTGTCAGCAACAGGATTAGTGCCAAAAGAAGATGAGTTAATATCCTGTTAAATTTCAAAACTAGGAATAGTTATGACAAACATTCTGTTGTGCTAAAAATTAAAGTAAATGTATCAGATTAAATCATAAAACTGAATCTGATACCTCAAAAGCTGCATAACAGCCACATTAACAACTCATAGGAGCCAACCTGCTAGGTTTAGCAGTTATCTGTTCTGTTACTGACTTAACAGAAGGAAAAGCATAGGAAGACCACTCAACGCATCAATTGCACCTTGGAAAAGTCAAAAGGACGGAGATTAACGGTGTCCAAAGGGAATAATTTGTTAGCCACCCACTGAAAGAATCAACATGTCTTCATTTGTGCACCTATAGTCTTACATTAACAGGCCATATTCATTGTGTTCATATAACTTCATGTTTCAATGGTGTTACACTAGAAATGAATTTCTCCCAACCTTCCTAGTGTAGCACTGCCTCAATAAAAGTTCTCCACACTACATTATATGCATTGGAGATAGCTGGCTACAACATGACAATCCAAAGTGTTTAAGAGTTCACTTCTCATAAGCCATGCCATCAGACAAAGCTTTTCTAGATTGGTGTTTGGACACTATGAAAGTAGTTACAAATCTGCCAGAATTCTGGTAAGCAACATCAATTTCAAATACTATACTCTGTGTGACCAATGGGAGACAAACATCTACTCTGATCCCTTCGATTTCACAGTTCTGAGAACACTGGGGATATTAAAAAAAGACAGGAGCTATGACATACATAAGTGTCCCAATATATTTTAGAGCAGTGGTTCTCAAACTTTTTTTTTCGGGGGCCACTTGAAAATTGCTGAGGGTCTTGGCAGACCACTTAATGATCTTTCCAAATATTGACAGGTTTCAGAGTAGCAGCCGTGTTAGTCTGTATCCGCAAAAAGAACAGGAGTACTTGTGGCACCTTAGAGACTAACAAATTTATTAGAGCATAAGCTTTCGTGGGCTACAGCC
>NW_020677363.1:0-4622 GCF_002925995.2 Terrapene triunguis | reverse complement strand
AGGTTCAACAAGGACAAGTGCAGAGTCCTGCTCTTAGGAAGGAAGAATCCCATGCACTGCTACAGACTGGGGACCGACTGGCTAAGCAGCAGTTCTGCAGAAAAGGACCTGGGGATTACAATGGACGAGAAGCTGGATATGAGTCAGCAGTGTGCCCTTGTTGCCAAGAAGACCAACAGCATATTGGGCTGCATTAGTAGGAGCATTGCCAGCAGATTGAGGGAAGTGATTATTCCCCTCTGTTTGGCACTGGTGGGGCCACATCTGGAGTATTGCGTCCAGTTTTGGGCCCCGCACAACAGAAGGGATGTGGACAAATTGGAGAGAGTCCAGCGGAGGGCAACAAAAATGATTAGGGGGCTGGGCACATGACTTAAGAGGAGAGGCTGAGGGAACTGGGATTGTTTAGTCTGCAGAAGAGAAGAGTGAGGGGGGATTTGATAGTTTCTTTCAACTACCTGAAGGGGGGTTCCAAAGAGGATGGAGCTCGGCTGTTCTCAGTGGTGGCAGATGACAGAACAAGGAGCAATGGTCTCAAGTTGCAGTGGGGGAGGTCTAGGTTGGATATTAGGAAAAACTTTTTCACTAGGAGGGTGGTGAAGCACTGGAATGGGTTACCTAGGGAGGTGGTGGAATCTCCATCCTTAGAGGTTTTTAAGGCCTGGCTTGACAAAGCCCTGGCTGGGATGATTTAGTTGGGGATTGGTGCTGCTTTGAGCAGGGGGTTGGACTAGATGACCTCCTGAGTTCTCTTCCAACCTTCTATGATTCTATCCCTCTCCCTCCAGGTGAGTGTCATAGAATCATAGAATATCAGGGTTGGAAGGGACCTCATGAGGTCATCTAGGCCAACCCCCTGCTCAAAGCAGGACCAATCCCCAGACAGATGTTTGCCCCAGATCCCTAAATGGCCCCCTCAAGGATTGAACTAACAATCCTGGGTTTAGTAGGCCAATGCTCAAACCACTGAGCTCCGCGAACTTGCTGAGGGTGCAATCCATACCATCATCCAGATCATTAATAAAGATATTGAACAAAACTGACCCCAGGACCGAACCCTGGGACACACCACTTGATACCGGCTGGGACCTAGACATGGAGCCATTGATCACTACCCGTTGAGCCCCTTATAGTCCATTCATCCAACCCATACTTTTTTAACTTGCTGGTAAGAATACTGTGGGCGACCGAATCAAATGCTTTGCTAAAGTCAAGGAATAACACGTCCACTGCTTTCCCCTCATCTACAGAGCCAGTTATCTCATCATAGAAGGCAATTAGGTTAGTCAGGCATGACTTGCCCCTGGTGAATCCATGCTGGCTGTTCCTGATCACTTTCCTCTCCTCAAAGTGCTTCAGAATGGTTTCCTTGAGGACCTGCTCCATGATTTTTCTGGGCACTGAGGTGAGACTGACTGGTCTGTAGTTCCCCGGGTTCTCCTTCTTCCCTTTTTTAAAGATGGGCACTACATTAGCCTTTTTCCAGTTGTCCGTTAGAACTCAGTACCATTCAGTGAGTCCGCGGCTTCGGCTGGGAGCACGTCCTGATGTAGCCACAGCAGGATTATGCCGGCACAACCACATCACACAGATTCCGCCATGTCAGTGCAAGCCCGTGGATGTGACCAGCCCGAGGCCCAAGATGCCTCCACCAGTTTTACCTCCTGCAAACTGATTCCAGTTACCTCCATGCAAAGACTGCACTGGGACCTCCCCAAATATGCGGCCCAGATAACACCCCAGGGTGGTTCGCACTGGGCAGCACGTGGCCTCCTGCCCTGGGGCCCGGCACTGATAAAGCTCAGCAAGCCACGGTGCAAGGGTCTAACAAGGCTAAGGCGGGGGTCAGTCCCACAGCCCAGCTTTGGTGCAGGCGCTAGGAGGAACCCTGCAGTGTACCAGATCCAAGTGGGGCTCCACAAGGGTCTGAGAGTGACAGAGCCGCAGCAGGGTGTCTTCAAGCCTCCCTGTCCTGCAGGGCTCTTCATGACCTCCCCCATCACTAGATTTAAGTGGGGGGATCTTCAGCTAGACCAACAGAGGCTGGAGGCCCAGTGAAGGGAGCAAACTGACTGTGAGAAGCAGTGAATGCATGAGGAAGAGCAGCAGCAGCACCAGGAGATGCAGAGAAAGCATGGACTGGAGCTGGAGACGTGGCGAGAAAAGAGGAACCACAGAGGGGTATGTGGGGAAAGGCCCTGGGATGCCAATTCCACAGGGAGCCTAGATGGGGGGAAACAGTCCAAGAGAGTTGGCAGTTTTTCAGAGACATTATTAAGGGCACAAGAGCAAATTATCCCACTGCGTAGGACAGATAGGACGTCTGGCAAGAGACCACCCTGGCTTAACCAGGAGATCGTCAATGATCTGAACCGCAAACAGGAGTCCTACAAAAAGTGGAAACTCAGTCAAATTACAAAGGATGAATATAAACAAACAACACAAATCTGTAGGGACAAAATTAGAAAGGCCAAGGCACAAAACGAGATCAAACTAGCTAGAGACATAAAGGGTAACAAGAAAACATTCTACAAATACGTTAGAAGCAAGAGGAAGACCAAAGACAGGGTAGGCCCGTTACTCAGTGAGTGTGTGGGGGAGACAATAACAGAAAATGTGGAAATGGCAGAGGTGCTTGTGACGTTATTGACATAAACTGTAGCCGTATAGGTCACTGTTGCGACCACTGTTATATATTTGCAGCAAATATTGTATAAAGGTTGTCGTGTAAGGGGTCTATGGAGAGGTTATGGTTTGCTGGTTATGATTATGCTCTCTATGTGTGTGTATCATTTTTGTAGTTGAAGTTATGAATATTGGCTCTAGACTGTCTGTATTTCAAACTTATGCTATGCTTCTGGGAGACATCCCAGACAAGTTGGTGTTAGCTCTGCCTAGCCTGCTTGATGGCCCATTAAGGACCATCAGCTACACAACTGACCCATTGAGAGAAGGCAGATACGCCTTGTAACTCAGCAAAGTATGCAGGGACTTGCCCATGTGACTCCAGACTCCATTTTGCTGTAATTTTCCACAGTAAGAACAAAGAGGTGTTCTTACACCTGGAAAAGACTATATAAGGCTGATGCCTCATCTACATCTTGCCTTCAATCCTGCTTCTTACCTTTGGCGGGACTTTGCTACAAACTGAAGCTCTGAACAAAGGACTGAGGACCCATCCCAGCGGGGGATGTTCCAGAGACTTGATTTGAACCTGCAGTTTATTCTATCGCTGCTACAAGCCTGAACCAAGAACTTTGCCATTACTGTATGTAATTGATTCCATTTAACCGATTCTAACTTTCATCTAGATCCTTTTCCTTTTATGAATAAACCTTTAGATTTTAGATTCTAAGGGATTGGCAACAGCGTGATTTGTGGGTAAGATCTGATTTGTATATTGACCTGGGTCTGGGGCTTGGTCCTTTGGGATCGGGAGAACCTTTTTTTTTTTTTACTGGGGTATTGGTTTTCATAACCATTCGTCCCCATAACGAGTGGCACTGGTGGTGATACTGGGAAACTGGAGTGTCTAAGGGAATTGCTTGTGTGACTTGTGGTTCACCAGTGGGGTGAGACCAAAGTCTTCTCTGTTTGGCTGGTTTGGTTTGCCTTGGCGTGCAAAGGAACCCCAGTCTTGGGCTGTAACTGCCCTGCTCTGAGCAATTTGTCCTGAATTGGCACTCTCAGTTGGGTCCCACCAAAGCCAGCATCGTTACAGTGCTAAATGACCTTTTTGTTTCAGTTTTCACCACAAAGGTTAGTAGTGATCAGATGTCTAACATACCGAACACCAGTGAAAATGAGGTAAGATCGGAGGCTAAAACAGGGAAAGAACAACTTAAAAATTACTGAGGCCTGGTCTAATCTGCACAGTTAGATCGCCATAAGGCAGCTTACGTTAACCTAATTACGTCAGTGTCCACACTACAGCCTTGTCCCGCCGATGTAAATGCTGTACTACACCGACATCATAACGCCACCTCCACCAGAGTTGTAGGACTTATGTAGGTGTAGTTAGGGTGACACAGTGTCTGTGTAGATACCGAGTAACTTACATCGGCTGTTGACTGGAGCCGTGAAATTGACGCGAAAGCCAGGCAGATAGAGCAGGGCTGCCCCAGGTTCCCCACTCCCAGACGAGCTGCTGCACAGAGGCTCCCCGGGCGGCTGCCCCCCCACTTCCGTCTGGGAGCGGGGAGCCAAGAATCCGGGCGGGGGGTAATAAGCCCCCCCCCCACTGTCCCCTTGGTGGAAGCGCTCTTGGTGAGGATGTGCACCACCAACAGAACGAGCGTTGTGTGGACATCAGTAATTACTGCAGTGGCTGTAAGTCAACCTAATAGGGTCGATTTAGGGTTGTAGTGTAGCCATCCCCTTGGGAGAGTTGCCAACTGTCTAGTTGCAGAAAACCGAACACCCTTCCCCAGCCCTGCCCCGCCCCTTCCCCGAGGCCCCGCCCCCAATCACATCATTCCTGCCCCCTCCATTGCTCGTGCTCACCAACCCTTGCTCACTTGCTCATTTTCACTAGGCTGGGGCAGAGGGTGGCGTGCGGGAAGGGGTTCGGGCTGCAGGCTCTGGGAGGGAGTTTGGGTGCGGGAGGGGGCTCAAGGCTGGGG
>NW_020677362.1:0-1399 GCF_002925995.2 Terrapene triunguis | reverse complement strand
GGTCAAAGTTTCAAAAGTACCTAAGTGATTTAGGAGATGAAATCTCATTTTCAAAAGTGACTTAGGCACTTAGGAGCCTAAATGTCATTGAGAGTCTATGGGACCTAGGCGCCCGGGGCCAGATTTTCAAAGTTATCTAGGCACCTAAGGCATAAATCCCTCTGGGTGTCTATCTGCATCTTTTTGGCTATGTCTACACTACAGAATTAGGTCGGATTTATAGAAGCCGGTTTTATAGAAACCGGTTGTATGCAGCCGATTGTGTGTGTCCCCACCTAAAATGCTCTAAGTGCATGAAGTCGGCGGACCGCGTCCACAGTACCGAGGCTAGCGTCGACTTCCGGCGCATTGCACTATGGTACCTATCCCACAGTTCCCGGAGCCTCCGGCGCCCATTGGAATTATGGGTTGAGATCGCAATGCCCGGATGATGCAAAGCAGTGCCGCGAGGGGTTCTGGGTACATTGCGTCAGGCCCCTCCCCCGCCGTCACAGCAACGGCAGACAATAGATTCGCGCCTTTTTACCTGGGTTACCTGTGCAGACAACATACCACGCCAAGCATTGAGCCCGCTCAGCTCAGCTCACCGTCACCATATCTCTTCCGGGTGCCGGCAAACGTGGGACTGCATTGCTAAACAGCAGCAGCAGCTTACTGCCTTTTGGCGGTAGACGGTGCAGCATGACTGGTAGCCTTCATTGGCGATCTGGGTGCAGGCAGCCGTGGGGCTGGCAGCCGTAGGGCTGCATTGCACCAGCCCCTTGCCTTTTGGTAGAAGATGGTATATTACGACTGGTAACCGTCGTCATCGTACTGCAGTGGCTGTCGATCATGGGCACCCGGGCAGACAATGATGGTTATCAGTCGTAGTATGCTATTTTCTGCCAAGTGCCCAATATTGTCTGCTAAGCACCCAGAAGAGGCCGAGGGCTATCTGGGTGCTGGCAGACATGGGGCTGGCAGCCGTGGGGCTGCATTGCACCAGCCCCCTTGCCTTGATGATGATGGTTATCAGACGTAGTATGCGCAGGATGGGGCAACATTGCTACACAGCAGCAACCCCTTGCCTTTTGGGCAGTAGATAGTATATTACGACTGGTATCCATCGTTGTCATACTGGGTATCAGATCGTGCAATAGACCTGAAGGCTAACTGCCAAGCGCCCAGTATTTGCTGCCAAGCACCCAGAAAATGCCAAGGGCTATCAGTCATGCTGCACCGTCGTCTTAAGATGTAAAAAATAGATTTATTCTGTATTCATTTGCTTCCCCCCCTTCCTCCTGCTAAACCCAGGCTTTTGAGTTCAATCTTTGGGGGGGGGGGCATTCTGTGTGACAGTTGTTTGTGTTTCTCCCTGATGCAAAGCCACCTTTCTTGATTTTAATTCCCTGTACCTGTA
>NW_020677361.1:0-9721 GCF_002925995.2 Terrapene triunguis | reverse complement strand
GTGCTCGGCTCTCCCGCCCCTCCCCCGGCGGCCAGAGCGCCGGGGGCAGGGCGGCGAGCCCCGGCTGGGGCTCGGCTCGGCTCTCCCCCCGGCGGCCAGAGCGCCGCGCCGCCCCCCTCCAGGTGCCGCCCCAAGCACCAGCTTGGGTGCTTGGTGCCTGGAGCCGGCCCTGGTTATATCTTAAAACTCTAGGGCCAAGTATGCTCTGCTCAGAAAGGAGAGGATTAGGAGCTGAACTTGTCCTTCTCCTACTCTACCACCTCCCCACTCTATTTCTGCCTCTGCTCCCATTCTAAGTCCCTTCTGTCTTCTCCAGCAATATGCAAAGGACTACCAACACCCTCCCAGCATTATACCACAGGCCTGCTCATCTGATTCCCCACTTGCTTCTCACTGAGGAACCACATTAAACTTTGTGTCAGATTCCCTCCTCTTTGGCTTACAATTCTGATCCAGGACTTCTCTACCTTGTTATTTCTTGTCATAGGAGATTAGGTAGGACTCAGCAATGAAAGGGAGGAAGACACAGGTAAAAGGAGAGGAGCTTTGTAACAGGGTAAGTTGTGCAGGATGCAACTATCTAGGAAAGATTGAGCAAAAATCCTTCCATCCTTCCACCACAGTGCCCTACCTCTAAGGGTTCACATCTCTCAAATTCACAATATAATTTGATGATAATATGCATGAGTTATCAGCCATGCATATGTTTATAACTAAGTATATGCAGTCTTCATTGTGTTTGTAGACCAAGCTCCTTGCATTCCTGCTTTCCTCCCTACATACTCCTTGTATTCCATCCTCCCATCCTCCATGCCACTCAAATAAGAAAAGAAATATGGTATTTGATGTGAAGAAATTGTCTGACCCAAGAAGCAGGAGGAATTTTAAAATCCAGCTCTCAAATGGCTATCAGCAATGATGGGTAAGAATGATGATACAGAAGAACAATGGGCTTTCTTTGAGATATTTGCTGGGAAGCAGCCACAACTTCACTTGGACCAAGAGGACAAAGAAGAGAAGAGTAAATACAGCCACACACATGGAAATGATTGAGGAAAGAAAAGCCTTTAAAAAATGAGACAAGCACAAGTGACACAACAAGAAGAACTCATGCTACAATGAGAATATGTAGACAAAGATAAAGAAAGATTAGAGAATAGCTCCACAAAAATAGTGAGAGAAGCTGAAGATGAATCACTAAGCGGTGACTCCAAGACACTATTTCAGGTGGGTAAGCAATTGTCGTCACAGTTTCACAGTCACAGCGGTATCATAAAATTGGAAGATGGAAGATAGTTAAAGGAAGCAGAACAAAAGGAATGATGATGAGAACAAGTATTCACCCAACCAGAGCTATCAATTCCAACTGATGGATGTGAAGAAGATGAAGAATTAAACATCTCACTGCTAGGAATTTCAGAAGCAGAAACTGAGAAAGCAATTAAACAACTAAAAAAATGGCAAAGTTCCTGGTCAAGATAAGATCACTGCTGAAATGTTGTAGTAGTACATGAAATACATACACTTTGCAATATAATTGGGAAGAAAGAATTCTGTCCAGAGGAAGAAAGTTGTGATAGTTTGGAAGAAAGATGTTATGTGTAAATTACCAAAGAAAGGTAACCAACTGGTTTATGATAATTGGCGAGGAACAACACTACTTTATGTACCTGGAAAAGTGTTCTGTAGTGTACTATTGACGAGAATCAGATTGGTCCTTGATGAAAAACTGTGTACTGAGAAAACAGGCTTTAGGCTAAAAAGACTGTGTACATTACATCTTTACCCTGAGATGATTGATTGAGAATGAGTTTGCTTACCAGAGAAGATTAATCTTGAACTTCATAGATTTCACCAAAGCTTTCAACTGCATTCATTGAGGTTTCCTATGGAAGTTCTTGCAACTATTTGGGCTTCCTAGAAGGATAGTGTTACTGGCCAGATTCTGTATGAAGGTTCAAAATGCTGCGTGAGGACAGAAAGTGGAAAGACTGATTGGTTTGAGATCATCACTTTAGTGCAGCAGGGTTACATTTCGTCACCGATCATTTCCTGTATTGTGATAGATTTGTGTGTGTGTGAAAGGAAACATCAAAGGAAGATACGAGTATAGGGAAATTTCAAGATCTTGACATTTTTCTGTTGGATACAAACAATGATGCCCTGAAAAAAGAGCATTGCCAATGTCAAATGTGAGGCTGTCAAATAGGATTAGGAATCGGAAAAAAAATTCTCATCATTGAAAGAGAAGTCAGTATGTGACTGATAGTGAAGAATGTGTCATGGTTAATGAGTCTGTATATTTTGGAAGCACAGTCAGTGCTGATGGACAACTCCATAAAGAGATGGAAGCAAGAAGGCAAGTGGAGGTTTTTAATGACTGACAAATATCTGGAAAAATAAGGAGATTCACACAAGAACCAAGATAAAGTTATACAATGACATTGTAATTCCCACATTGTTATATGCTTCTGAAACTTGGCAAATGCTAGAAGCCCACAACAGGAAAATTAACACATTCCATTAGAGATGCTTGTGAAGAATACTTAGTGTCCATTGGTAGTACAAAGTAATCAGTGCTAATGTATTACAAAGGGCTGGCGAACAGACTGTAGAAACGACGATTCAAGAAAGCAAGGTGAATAGATTTGTACATGTTGTACAGATATCAAAAAACTGTATTCCTACACAAGCCCTTAAATGGATACCACCTAGTGGAAGACAGAAAAGAGGAGGATAACAGATGACACATAAGAAAACCATTGAGAAAGATGCTGTCATGGAAACGGACTATAATGCAGCAAGAAATGTGGTATTAAACAGACAGTATTGGAAACACTGGGTTGCCTCATGTTACAAGACATGAGAGCATCTAATAAGTCTAATAATCCCAACCCCCCTTTCACAGACTCCCTGCAGCCCCCTTCACCACTTCCCTTATGCCAGGGGCTATATGTGACCCCATGCCCTCCTCCTCAAATGCCATTGCCCCTCATTCTCCCCTACCCCCATTACAGGGGTTTTGTATACTCCTGCATTCCCCTCTTCTTCCATAACCAGGTCCTTCATTCTCCTCCCCCATGCCAGGGGCGCTGTGTCCCTCCATTCTCCCCCGCCTTCCCATGCCAAGGACTCTATATGCCCCCATTCTCCCTCCTCCTCCCACACCAGGGTTCCCATTGTCTCCCCATGCCATGGGTTCTGTGGCCTCCTGATTTTCCACTTCCTTTCCATTCTCCTCTTCCCCCCATTCCAGGGGCTTCATGTGCCCCCACATTCCCCCTCCATGTGCTAGAGAATGTGTGCGCCCTCAATTCTCCCTTCCAGTATTCCAATTTCCCATCAAATCAATAAGATTCTTCCTTTTGATACCGAGAAAATTCCCTGAAATTTTGGAATTGATCAGTTGTGGCATTGAAAAGTTATCGTGTTACATCCAGACAGAGAGCAAACAGGGAAAATCCATCAAGTTGAGTGTAGGGCCTTGCTTTGCTCAGGCAATTAACCAGAGCTGCTAAGGAAAGCTATTTATCTATTGACAAACTGGCAAAGAATGGGATATAATACTCCCAGAAGCTGAGAGATTTACTGTATACTGTAGGTCATTTTGGCAACCACGGGACTAAAGTTTCCATGTAAACTTAAAACTCCAGTCTGTGCCAGCTTTTCTTATATCCTTTAGAAATACTCTTTTCACCTTAATACAATGGCTGCCATTAAAAATACAACATTTAACAATTCACTCCTGTTACTTTCCAATACTTAGAATAAAATAATAATAATAAAAAATGCAACTGAGATATTGTGGTGTGGTTACTGCTGATAAAATGTTTATTTTTTTTAATGCTAATGTTTTTATTCAGAGCAATGTGAGCTGTAGTTCTGGATGTCCTTGAATGCGGTAAAAATGCTGGTGGATTTTAAAACTTACTTTCCTCACATTTTTCTTAACTTTTCCTAAAATATTCATGCCCGGTCATCCTTAAAAAACTTTTCCCCAATCCAATCACTCTAGTACGAAGAAAATTAGTTTCAGGAATGAATTGTCAGACACATGTTCAATTAACCTAATGTGTGTATATGAAACCTTAGGCCCAAACAGACCTAAAGATATAGGATGTTGTTATGATCAGGTTATTCAGCCGCTGAGACTTCTGCCTCTTTTCAGAATTCCACCAGCTAATTTAGAGTGATTTAGGTTACACATTACAAGATAGTCATGATCTTGGCCGATACAAGCCAAGATTCAGAGATGGACCAGGTGGTAACTGATCAATTCTTTATTGGTAACTAGGGTAGCAGTTGGAGTAGGGAACACAAACATGCATTCATACATCTGTATACTCTTGTAACACTAACACATACACCTTTTAAACTAGATTAAATCTGTTACTTGCTGAAAAAATATAAAAAAACAAGTAAAATAATGTTAATAAAATCAATACTTCAAAGTTGTTTTGAGTCCAACATTTTGCTCTGAAAACTCAGACCATATTTAGGAGGAATAAGTGAACATTGCCAACAGCAATCTAACCTATGTGGCGCTTCAGTCTCTGTGGGCCAGTCTTTCAAAAGGGCTCATAACATCGGGTGTTGAGTTCTTTGGGTAATCAGTTGTGTCACAAAAGCAGCTGCTGAGTTCTGAGCACTCTTGAAAATCTGACCTTTATATGAGCACCTCTATGAGAAATGAAGCCCTCTGAATATCTGGCATCAATTGTAGGTGCTGAGCCACAGAACTGATACCAGCAGCTAGTGCAGAGGTTGGCAACCTTTCAGAAGTGGTGTGCCGTGTCTTCATTTATTCACTCTAATTTAAGGTTTCACGTGCCAGTAATACATTTTAACATTTTTAGAAGGTCTCTTTCTATAAGTCTACAATATATAACTAAACTATTGTTGTATGTAAAGTAAATATGTATGTATGTAAAGTAAAATGTTTAAGAAGCTTCATTTAAAATTAAATTAAAATGCAGAGCCCTCCGGACCAGTGGCCAGGACCCGGGCAGTGTGAGTGCCACTGAAAATCAGCTCATGTGCTGCCTTTGGCACACGTGCCATAGGTTGCCTATGCCTGAGCTAGTGTGTTTCATGCTCTGATGTTGGAGGGTTTAGAGCAGTGTGTGTAGCCATTCCCTAAAAGTAAATTAATTGCTTTGTTATTCTGAAAGAAAAACATGTTAAAATCTTGCACTTTATCTTTGAAAAGCAGCTAATGTAAGTATGCACCAGATCAAACTTTTCATGGTATTTTTAATGCAAAATCTTACTCCTGTTGCTTAATAGGTGGCCAACACATAAAACTCAGTTTTCCAGGTGAGAAAGTTCTTCTTATTCCTTTCAAATCAATTATGGCTCAAATACAATTAATATACTGTAGCAAACCCACATGCAAATAGTTTTGGAAAGCTTTATGTAAATAAGTTAAACAGTTACTAACTCATATGCAAAATGGCAAAAAAAAAAAGAGTCAGTTTTAGATAGTTTTTTTTAAATCAGCTGCTTTGGCTAAGAGAATGCTGAATCATTTCAACCGGATGTGACCATTTGTTATCTCAATGTCTAATGATGCCAAGGCATATTTTGAAAACTTTGTCATCAATAGGTTAAACTGAAAAGTGAAAGTCATTTTCTTCTAGAATTACGAATTGTACAATAAAAAAGACTCAATATTGAATTTCTGCAGGCCATAGTAGAAGAAAACAAGGTATTTCACAAGTAATGAACTCTGAAATAAAAGTTATTTTAAAAGATAGAAGTAAGGCAGTTGGAGACCAGAAAGGAATGGAGCCATTTGCAGGACAGATATGAAAGTTGTATGAGAATTGTTGATGAATTTGAAATGTGACCTATTTTCAAAGAAGTTTGTCTCCTTATACTACTGATCTTTTAACTGCTACAGTAAAACACTCCCGAAAGCAATCAACTATATAATCCTACACTAATGCCAGTAAATATTAATGCTGGAAGACAGGGATAGGACCTACATCCATTATTTATCTATTTGTTCCCAAAGAAAATAGGCAGTTTTAAAGGACAATGAGACATCCCTTAATGCAATAGAGACAGTCATAAATTTGACATCCTCTTCTACAAGTGTTCACTGTTAGGGATTTATAAGGTCTGTAATTTATATTAATAATATTTTGATTAATAATATAATTTGATCCAGGCTGTGTACTTCAAACTGACCCCACTCTCAGAGCTCCTGGCATCAACACACTGGAACTATCACAACACTAAAAAAAGATTACTGTTCTCTACCTCTAATCAAATCAATCCTGCCATAATACAAGGTTAGGGACTAGAATAGTAGATGACCCGATGGAGTTTCCAAAAATACACCAGAGATAGAATTTAAGATGTGATTGGAATTTGGATGAAATAAAAGGATGAGTTACTCGTAACTTTTCTCTTTTGCTTGTTTTAAAATGGTGTCATTTTAATAGCTCATGTGGTCAGATAAATATGCTAACATTTTGCCTTTTAGTGTGAGCTTTATAGCCCTTTGGATCACTACCAACTTCTGTCACACTACCTATGTGCCAAATGATCCCCTACATGCAGCATTCCACTATAGAGGACTAGAAACACCATGAGTGTGAACTCTCGTGCTTACATTTTCAAAAGTGATTAGTGATTCTGGTGCCTCACCTTTTGGGTGCCCAACTTGATACATCTTAAAAGGACTTAATTTTCAGAAAATGCTGAGAACCCACCCTCTGAAAGCCAAACACCTCTAAAGATGGTCTTATGTTGGCCATCAAAAATTGCTAATCACTTTTGGAAATGTAGACCATGGAGTTTCCACATCATTCCTGGGAATCTGAGTATGAGGAAAGGAATGGTTTACCATACACCCACACATAGAACTGCATTCATATTATTGGTATTAGCTAATAGATTTCTTCCCTGTTTTCCATCTATTTCTCAATTGGCTGGCTAGATTTCTTATGGTTCCCAGTTCATGTTGTCTTTACTTCACAGTTCTGACCTCACTACAACTTACTTTCTGTCTCTGAGTAGTTTGCATATTACTTCAAAGGAGGGGAGAGAAAAGATTAGTCCAGTATTCATTCCATGGGATGCAGGTTTCTGCTAGATGCTAAATTATAGTTGTATATGTAACACACTGATGCAGTATGTGTCACATCCTCCTCTAATATCTGGTATGCATAAAAGGATAAGAGCCTACTACTGTTACCAGCTGATGAAATTAAGAGGTAGAGGCCAATGTATTTAGAACTAAAGCTCCTGGAAATAAAACTCACTGAGGATACAAGCAGGGGATTGTTACCTATTCAGTTTTACCTCTCCAGTCTGCTCAAGAAAATTTAAAAGCTTATATACTTAAAATCAAAACAAAGAACTCCCCACAAAAACTAAAACCACAGACTTATGTTAATTTTAATTGATTTTCCAGAAATTAAAGTATGGCCAAAAACATGTGTCTAATTTGCAGTGTTGTTATAGCCAGGTTGGCCCCAGAATATTAGAGATTCAAGGTGGGTGAGGCAATATCTTTTATTGGACCAACTTTTTTTGGTGAAAGGCACAAGCTTTCAAGATACACAGAGCTCTTCTTCAGGTCTGGTTTCTGGTCTATGACAGAAGTTAGTCCAATAAAAGATATTGCCTCACCCACCTTGTCTCTAATTTTCATGAACATTTATTTTGTCTCTTGAACTAACAATTTAATAACTAATTACTGGTTTTATGTAATTTGTCCTAACCATTATATTTAGTACATTGATTGTGTGCAACTGCATTGCATTTTTTCAACCCATTGCTCGGTGAAGTCCAGTGAGAGCTAAATAGATACATAGTCATTCCTTCTCCACTAATCAGAAGAGTCATGTATCAATTACTGAAATGAGTTCCATGCCCAGATTATTCTTTACACAACAAACGGTTCCGTTTATATCAGATGTAAATATTAACATGATTAATTTGATATTTATTGGTTTTTTAACGGAATAGGCAAGTGACCCTCAGTGGGCATGCAATGCTTGAGTGAAAAAAATTAATAGCTGGTGTACAACTTCCTATTCCTAAATGACTGGCTTTCGCTATATCACTACTTAGGATAACTTTTGGCTTCATTTTAAGCACCTGCAATTCCCACTGACACAACACATCTTACGTTCAGCTCCTCTGATGAGAAGGACTGATGCCTATTCAATACTGCTGATAAAATGGTAAGTAATCTCCTTACTATATTTAATCTCTCACTCTCAGTGTCTATTTAAAGACTCCCATCTTTCCAATTATTGTCATGAAAAATCCGATTTGTCATTGTATTCCTTGATTATGTAACTGAAAATACATATGCATAAGGGTATGTAGACAACAATTGTTATTCATTGTGACAGCAAACTTACACAAGTAAATGCATACAAAATAAAGATGGCCTATAAATATGGTATGATTTAAAGTCTAGGAATTGTATGCTAATTAAATCAGTGGTTTGGTTCCAATTGGTTCTATGGTCCAAGATGTCTAAAGTTATCCAAAATGTTATATCAATGTGGCACTTTCATTTAAGCTTATGTTTATGTAAAAATATTTTATTAAAAATATGACCATACTGTTTTCTTTCCTACTGTAATGTATTAAAAAAGTTAATATAATAAAATTGAATCTTTTTAACCGTATATCTTCACTAAAATGTTACTACTTGAATAAACAGCAGGTGTTCATCTTCCTGAAATAATTATTCATTCTCGCCTTACGCACATGAGAAACATCAAGTAGTTAAACCTAAATAAAACTTAAGAGCAATTATATTTTTGCACTCACATAGACTATTGGGGTTTGTAAAAATTCAAGCCCTTTGGTAGTGTATCTTTGCTGCTAATGCTTAGTTTGTTAGAAATATTTCTCTTGATGTTTGTAAGTGTGAATCTGCTAAAAGGCAGATGTCTGACAAATTTAAGAAAAAAACTGTACAAAGGATGTGATACAGAACTGAAGTATTGTTTTGTTTTCTATTCAACATACAATTTACTTCTCTGATAAAAATGCAAAATCTATTTCCATAAATTACATTCCTGGAGATAAGACAATATACATATGTTCTTTACTGAATTGTTCTATTTGACTAAGGGAAAGGCCTATTCTGAAGCTATTACTATTTGAGAAAACACCACAAGGCAGAGACTTATCACATTAAGCTAATTCGTTTTTATAACACAAAATACCATATTTGATCAGTATTTATCTAAATTGAATTAGGTTTGTGCTCAGGAGGTTCAAAAAACTTAAACTGCTGAGATCAGAAGAAGATCTCTGGATAAATTTAAAAGTTTGCCTCTTTTCACCAACAGAATTTGATCTAATAAAAAGATATTACCTCACCCACCTTGGGACCAACAGGGCTACAAGAACACTGAAAACTACAATGGAACATATTAACTGCTGATGTTGTTTGTGTCTGCAAGCTAGTACTAATATTACAGAATGAAGGAAATTAATTAGATTCTGAAAATTCATTAGCATTTTTGGACCATTGCAACAGTTTGTGTGGCACAATTTGTACTAAAAACTGATTCATGGTTTGTTTGGGGGTGGGGGGTAAAAGTGTTAGATCAATTAAAGTCAGTGTGTAAGGGATTGCACTAGTGCAGGGGTCGGCAACGTTCGGCACGCGGCTCGCCAGGGTAAGCACCCTGGCAGGCCGGGCCAGTTTATTTACCTGCTGACGTGGCAGGTTCGGCCGATC
>NW_020677360.1:0-2716 GCF_002925995.2 Terrapene triunguis | reverse complement strand
CTGGTCACCCTATATGGTAGTCCCCATTGTGCTAGGCACTGTACAAACACAGAATGACAGAGGCCCTACCCCTAAAGAGCTTACAATCTACATGGACAAGACAGACAAAAGACAGAAGAGAAGGACAGAACATACAGCAGAAAGAACAATACAGTGGCTGCAAATGTCATGATGTTTCCAAGGCATCCTCTGATCAAGATGATTACAACCATCTTACAGAGAGGTTCATTGACTTGCCCGAGGTCACATACTGAGTCAGTGACAGCACCAAGAATAAAACCGAGTTCCGGACACTCGGGCTACCTGTTCCAGCCACTCAACAACACTCTTTCTCCCATTTGATTGAGAAAAGGCAGCAATCACCCGCAACATGAATGGGTATCTTGGATTCCTTCCTCTCTGTCGCCAATTTATCATGGACAAATTGCAAGGCTGCAAGCCCTGCAATGGTAATGCATCTGCCGCTGAACAGAAGCACCAGATCCCACCCTGTCTAAGCAAATGCTCGTAATAAAAGCAGCTTCAGCTGAATTCCTATCTTAAGGAAGAAGCAGTAGCTTGTTACTTTGAGATAAAGCAAAACCACCCACCCCTCAATATCGAAGTTACAAAGATAACTCAGGTTTCAGTTAAACGGAAGATGTGCTTTGATCTTCATTGATTGATCAGCCATGGAGGAGGAGGGGAGTGGAGATCTCAAAACTAAAGCTATCTACAGCATAGATACAAGTCTTCTCCCCTGTCGCTACTGCGGTGGTGCTGGAATTCAAAACCCACCAGATGTTTGTGTTGTGAAAGTTTCCAACCAAGAGATTTTTTTTTTAATGCGGTGGGTGTAGAGAAGGAGGTGGAGGGTGGAGAACACACGCCAGCACCTCCTGACCCCTTGGCAGACAATCACCCTCTCCAGATAAAACTCCAGATGCCTGGAATAGCTGCTGGGGACTTTGTCTCACTTTCAGTGCAGCAAAAGCTGCTTAGCTACACTGCATTCTGCAGTTGTCCCCGTGATTGCCAGCTGAGGCTGGCAAAATAATAAAAAAACAACCCCCAAAACAAACCCCAGCAGTGCAACATTATCATTATGGAGCTAATTTGTTTCCCAGGTGGAAAAATTAATCTCTACACAGAAATGAACTTGCCACTTCTGAGACATTTTCCTCTCGTTAAAATAACCCAGAAATAACATGGGTGCATGGAAGCATCCATGACCTTAGGCAGAGGGGAAAGACGGCCTTGTGGTGAAAGCACTGGGAGTCAGATGATCCGAGTTCAATGCCCCACTCTGCCAAGGGCTTCTTATGTGACCTCAGTCAAGTCACGTAAGAGGCAGATTTCCAAAGTCACCAATGGTAGTTAGCCATTTGTGCCTTGGAAAATTTCCCTCAGTCTCTCTGTGCTTCCAGTTGTCTATCTGTAAAATGGGGATATAGTAACCCTACCCAAGTACCCATTCTCACAGGGCAGGGAAGAGGATACATTAGTAAATGTTTGGGAGGCACTCACAGAGGGACACATCAATACCTGGATAAGCAGAAGCTCACACCTTCCCAGTGTTTCTCCCACTGTTGACTTATGTGGATAAACAACAGATCCTTCCCTCAGTGCAAATGGGACTTTAAAGCCTCATCTGAGTGTCTGTCAGCAACTGCTCTCTAAGTCTGTTCATATACAGTCACAGAGCCAACCTGGCTAGAGATAGAAATGTGCATCCGATTAAATCATCCAGTCCATCCCCCTTGACCAGTGCAGAACTGTTCCCTACCACCTATTCCCTTGATGCTTTTTCCAGTGCATTATTGAACAGCTCAAGCAATGGGGAACGAGTCCATTTGCTACAGCGATATTGCACTATACCTCTCCTGTGATTAAGTCTAACCTGTACCACGCCGAATCATGGCACTGTGTTTCTATTTTCTCTGCTTCCTTTTGGCTGTGCACAGAAAGAGACGAGGCCAGGTCCTTAGGAGGAAGAGGATGAAAGTGATGCTACAATCTGATTTTTAGAGTATTTTTCTTTGTGTAAGATGCTCATTTCCTGAACTTGTACATATTTTTCCATTGCTATGACTCCTTTAAATTCCTAGATGCTATTCAGCCACCTCCCACTCAGCGTTGATCTGAGAGGTTTCACCCTTCCGATAGGGAATGCAATATACAAAAATCTTAATCCTCAGAACTTTCCTGTTGGCTGATCACATACCCAACAGGAGAAACTATGTCTAATTTCTTTCTTCAACTGGACCCAATGTAATGTAACCAAGATGTTTCCTTCACTTGTTCCTCAGTTTATTATTGTTTCAAATCGATATTGGTTATTCAGTGACATATGCACAGGGTGTCATTAGCCTGACCTTTTAATGGAGAGCATAGCTTTAACCCATCAAGAGCCATTTATCATGCTGCTGTTTAAATCTTCACAGGGGAAGGAGACACAGTAAGAAACTGACCATGTGCTTAACATAATCATGCAGAAATCCAATGATAACAGGCAGGACTATTTCTTTTTCTCAATATGATTTTTGGGCCAAGCATAAGTGGGTGCACTGACTTCAGTTATGTGTTTGCCTGATTTTACACTATGACAGAATTTGGTTCAGCCTTTAACTCAGTTATTTATAGGCTCAGATCCAATATTCATTGAAGGCATTGAAAAGACTCCCATTGACATCTGTAAAAAGCAACAGAGGGTCCTGTGGCACCTTTAAGACTAACA
>NW_020677359.1:0-4376 GCF_002925995.2 Terrapene triunguis | reverse complement strand
CCCCGCTCTAGGCCAAAGTGAATCAAACCCCTGCATGTTAAACTTTATTAACCTCACAGGCCAGCAGCTGGGAAGCAGTAGTGATAAGGGAAACCTACATGCTTCTAGCTAAAGGACAAGATTACTTGCAGAAAGAAACAGTGAGAACAAGCTGCACAGCCAAGGTCGTGTAATGTAGCCAGAAGGAGAAAGGGGGAGAGGTGGGAATGGAGGAGGGGGTGAGAAAGGGCGGGGGAAGAAGGGAAAGGCTTAGTTACAAACTGTATAAAAGACAAAGGCTGCTTATGTTGGTGTGCTTGATTTGAGACGTGCCTGTCTCCTTGCACCACTTTGAGATCTCAAATAAACTTTGTTTGCTTCTCCACCCTGCTGTGTTCATTGGCGCGAAGCACACCAGGCAACGGACCCCGCTGTTGCTGTCCTCGGGCACTCTGTGCCGGCAACAGTTTTGGCGCCCAACGTGGGGCTCAAGGCTGAAATTTAGCCTTGCCCGGATCCCTCCTGGCGGCCGACGGATTGCGGCAACGACCGACCCCCAGCGCGCACCGATGACTTCATCGGGGGCCTCAGCGGAGACGCGGTTTGGTCGACCCCGGAGGGCACAATGGTGCAACGCACTCGAGTAGTGGAGAAGCAGCTGCGGGCGACGGTGAAGAACCAGTCCTTTGGATAGGGCGACGGTGCAGAACCGGTCCCTTGGATAAGGTAGGAACAGTCCAGTGGTGTGGACTTTTACCTGTTTTGACCTGGGGACACCCAGTGTCTCCCTAGGGTATGGGGCAGGGACAGAGTACTCCAGGCAGGGCAAGGTGTACGCCCTTAGAATGCATTCTGGTGAACTGGAAAGTGTTTGAATCGGATCCATTGACTAAAAGTAGATTAAAAAGGTTCTGTACAGTAGACTGGCCTCAATATCAGCTAGAGGACCAGGAAAGGTGGCCACCGGAAGGATCACTTAATTATAACACGATCCTTCAATTACTTCTGTTTTGTCAGCGAACGGGTAAATGGAATGAACATATATATGTACAGTTGGTTATGTTGCTAAGAGATAGGTCAGATATTTTGCAAAAGTGTAATTTGACTCCGACAGGTTCGGTAGTAGCTACTGTTAGTCCCCAGAACCCCCGCCCCACAGCTGTAATGGCAGGTCCGGTGTCCCCTTCGGCTATCACACCCCCACCATATAAAGACAAGGTGTCTCAGGTCCCAGAGATTGCCCCCTCGGTGGAATTTTATCCGTTGATCACCGAGACCGTGGTGTCCAGACATGGCTCGGATAGGAATCAGGCCACTACTATGCAGGTCTATGCGCATGTGCCTTTTAACCCAGTGGACCTAGCAGCCTTTAAGGGACAGGCAGGGGAATTCTCCATGAATCCAAGCAAGTTTATCTCGGTCTTTGAGGGGTGCCTGGCTAGCCATAAGCCTGACTGGGATAACTGTAATATCCTCATGAGGACCCTGCTGTTGAGGAGGAGGAAGAAAAAAAAACTAAAAAGGTTAAAAAAACTGGGATTGGGAGTTTATGAACAATATCAAGCCAATTTGGCAGAGACCATCTAAGGAGGTCAAAGAAGATGAAATAACCCTCACCTTACCCCCGGAGAATGCGTGGATAATGACCCTTGCAATTGAGCCCTCAGCTATGCAAGCCCCAGAGTGGAGCCAGTGGAGGGACAAAAGGAGGGTTAAAAAGCAGCTTTGCTGGACAGTGCTGGCCCAGGGATTTAAAAATTCCCCACCCTTTTCGGCCAGGCCCTCGCCAGAGACTTGGAGGAGTGGGACAAACAAGGTCCTCCTCCTGCAATATGTAGATGATTTGTTAATTGCCGCTGTGGGTCTAATCCCTTGCCTTAAAGCCACTGTGAGCCTCCTGAACTTTGTTGGACTCCGAGGATATCGGGTAGCACAGAGTAAGGCTCAGATCGCCCTCCCAGAAGTACTGTACTTAGGGTTTCACATAAGGCAGGGGGAGCGTCAACTTTCAAACGAAAGGAAGGAAGCTATCTGTCAAATTCCTATCCCAAGCAATCGTAAACGGCTCAGGGCGTTTCTGGGCATGGCAGGCTTCTGCAGAATATGGATCCCAGAGTTTGGACTGTGGGCTAAACCCTTGTACGAATGCGTTAAGGGAGCGGATCACGACCCCTTTCACTGGTCCTCAGAAGCTGACAAGGCATTTAAGGTTTTAAAAAGGAAAGCTATTGGACACCAGAGGTTGTACCGAGTGGAATCCTCAAAAGTGGGTGTGCTCGTCCTGGTTTGTTGCTCCAAAGCTCTGTATAGAAGTTATTTTACTGGAAGGGTGTATAATGGCAATGTGTATGTGTTCATTGTCGGGAAAAAGGTGTATGAGTGGAAGTTTCCTTTGTAGGTTAAAAGAAGCCAGGAAAGGGAGAAGGAAAAAGAACAGAACGAGTTAACTGGAAAATATAGCTAGCAAGCTCAGTCCAAAGATAAGATGCTGGCCCCATCCAAGGACATTGTTCACAGCTAAGACTTGGCTGACAACCAAGAAAAGGGGGGCCTGAATGTGCCCAAGCAACTATGAGATCTGCAAAATACTGCCAGGCATTAATGAAATGTGTTAGGTTTCTTTTCTCACAGATAAAAGAAGTGCTAACCAAAGACCCTAGCAGCACTGGGTCTGCCGGACCTCACTAAGCCGTTCCAACTGTATGTGCATGAAAGGAAAGGGGTGGCCCTGGGAGTGCTTACTCAGTTATTAGGTACCTGGAAACGTCCCGTGGCATATTTCTCTAAACAACTGGATCAAGTTGCCAAGGGGTGGCCGGCATGTTTACGGGCGGTCGCAGCAACTGCCCTAGTGCTTGGGGAAGCCGAGAAACTGACACTGGGGGGAATTGTGCAAGTGTATACTCCCCACATGGTCCAAGCTCTGCTGGATACTAAGGGTGGTCTCTGGCTTACACAGGCTCGGGTAGCTTGGTATCAGGCTAAACTGTTAGAAAATCCTGAAGTTACCCTACAGACCTGCCCCTCCCTTAATCCAGCGACCCTGCTACCGGAGACAGAGGAGCAGGAACACGACTGTTTGGAGGTCATAGATGCCCAATACTCCAGCCGCCTGGACTTAAAAGATCAACCCCTCCCGAATGCTGCTTATGAGTGGTATACCGACGGCAGTAGTACTGTTACAAACGGACAAAGGAGGGATGGTTCCACTCCACGGAGGGCAAAATCCTCCTACCAAAGAATCTAATACGGCTAGTGCTACAGAAACTACATCAGACCACCCACGCTGGCAGAGAGGCTTCCCTACTGTGGCCTGATGCTTTGCCCCTTGTTTTGCTCCGAGTTCGCGCTCTCCCTAAGGGCAGATTAGGGCTTAGTCCCTTCAAGATTATGTTTGGAAGGGCATGGCCTATGAACGGTACACCAGTTCTGGCAGGGGAGTGGGAGGTAGGCTGTGGCTTTTTATCTCCGTACATGTGCTCTCTGTCTGCTGTTCTCTTTTCTCTCCACAGGTATACCAGAGATTTGCAGCCTCTCCCGCTGGATGCCCTTGTCCACTCCCTGCAACCTGGTAACTCCGTTCTCGTTCGGACCTGGAAGGACGAGCCTCTCCAACAGAAGTGGAAGGGACCCCACACCGTCCTGCTGGTCTCCCACACAGCAGCAAAGGTCGAGGGACACAAGAACTGGGATTCATCACTCCCATCTGAAGGCAGTGCCCGCTCCTGAACGGTGGACCGTCCAGCCTATGGAAAAGACTACCAGCGACGACCTGGGACTTAAACTGTTATTCAAAAGACAATAAGGTCTGCTGGGAATACCCTGTGATCTCTTTGGACAGTCGCAGCGCACTCCCCGCGAAAACTCTGAGCCTTGGTTGTGTTTATTTTCACAGGGCCGGCCTATCCTGTTGGCCTGGTCCCTTTTGTTTTTAGTCTGCCTGCTATTGGTAATTGTTATTTTGTGGGTATTTGGGGAATTGTAATTGTTAGACCCCAGAGTTACCTGCCCAAAATGAAATCAGGTCCAGGGTCTGCTACTGTGTTACTCTTTGCCATAGGGGCACTCCTCTCATTGACTCCCGTTTCTCCCCAGGCACATGCGGGATGGAGAAAAACCCCTATCAACTTAGAAACAAATACGTATGAGGCCCTGAAGGTTTGCTTTGCCCAAGAGTTTAACCTCTCTAACTGCTGGGTATGCTCTCAAATCCCGGCATACCCTCTCATTTATAACCCCAGCTCCATGGCACTCAATCGTATCTTGTCCACAGAATATGAGAAAACTCAGCCAAAAGCTTGTTGAGTATTCTCAAAGGAGGGAGTTGTTGGTGTCACTAGGCATCACCCTAGGTAACTCGGGGGGTTGGAAGACCCGAGAGTCGATGAAGCCCCCCC
>NW_020677358.1:0-1234 GCF_002925995.2 Terrapene triunguis | reverse complement strand
GTGGAGGGGGGGAGGGGTGTTAGAATCAAGCACCTTCTTTTGGAAACACCCTCTTTGAACAGTATTGGGACAACACCCAGAAGGAAGCAGCACAAAGGACCAACGGACACAGATTTTGAATCTGGTATAGATTTGCATGAGAGGGAAGCTGCTATAAATGTGAGGTGTCTTGCAGAGGACCCTGGGTCTTGTCAACATGGGAGCATTGATCCAGATCGGCAGAACCCCGGCTCCACCCCTCCCCTATCTAACTCACCTGGCCAGTGAAGTTAAGGGGAGCAACTAGTTGGTAACAACAACAAGAGGGAGTGTGTTTGTGTGTGTGTATGTGAGTGCATCAGTGTAATATAGATCATATGATACAGTGTTGATTGATGCATGTATTACCAATGAATGTGGCGTTTGCCTTATTCCCCCTGAAAAGATCCTGTGTAGTACTTTAAGTACAATAACCCCACCTCCCCTGCACCCAGACCCCACCCCCCGCTGAGCTCCAACCACTTTCACTTGGTCCCCCCTGCAGACTCCCATTGCCCCTGCATCTGGCACCTCCCTGTGCATCCAGATCCCCCACTGAGCTGCCTGCACCCAGACTGCCCCACACAGAACCCCTCTTATCCCCATCTGGATACCCCCACACTAAGTCCCTCTGCACTTGGATCCTGCCGCCAGGCTGAGCCTCCCTGCCCACATCTGGTGTGCCTGGCACAAAAGGGGCAGGGCCCCAGGGTGTTTCTGTGGCAGGCCTGGCCCTGGTGCTGTGTCAGGGTCAGGTTCAGTCTCACTGCCAAGTCCCTGTCCCAGGGGGGTGGGGGAGGCTGCAGGGTGATCTCCCACCTCTAGGGTTACCATTCGTCCGGATTCCCCCAGACATGTCCGGATTTTTGAGCTAAAAATAGCGTCCGGGGGGAATTTGTAAATGTCCGGACTTCCCCCCGGACGCTAACAGGGCAGCTGGCCGGATGGTGAAACTTACATGGGGCTCCGACAGCCAGAGACAGCCCCTCCTCCGCTCCCCTGCAACAGAGATCAACTCCCTCCCTCCCTGCATTCCAGATTGCCTCCGGCAGTCTGGAGCTCCTCCCCCGCCAGCCAGCCTGCCGGGACAAGCCTGCCGGGACAAACGGCTCAGGCAGTTCCTGAGCAAGCTCACGGAAACATTAGGCGAAGGCCAACAACAAGGGGGGCAGGGGGTCGGAGAAGGGGCAGGGAGGTTTTGGAGGGGGCAGTCAAG
>NW_020677357.1:0-3855 GCF_002925995.2 Terrapene triunguis | reverse complement strand
AGGGTGCTTACCCTGGCGAGCCGCGTGCCAAACGTTGCTGACCCCTGATCTAGTCTGACCTCCTGCACAATGCAGCCACAGAATCTCACCCACCCACTCCTGTAACAAACCTCTAACCTATGCCTGAGTTATTCAAGTCCTCAAATTGTGGTTTAAAGACCTCAAGGTGCAGAGAATCCTCCAGCAAGTGACTCGTGCCCCACACTGCAGAGGAAATTAGATGGATGAGTCTTTAAAATCATTCTAAAATGCCAGAATAGCAAACAAGGAAAAGGAAATAGTGGAACCATATGAAATATCTCCCCATTCATGTAATTTTCTGAATGTTAGAGAACATTGATGCCACCTCTGACAATATGCTATCCAGTTATAATAGTCTAGGGGGGAATGACTGTGATAGAAGGCAGAAATAAACAAACAGGCGCAGTCAGCCAAATCCTGCATTACAATGGACCACAACAGATGCTCTGATTAAATAAAATGTCAAGTTGCAATATTTGTTTAGTGACAGAAGAACCCAACATGCTATCATGACCTTCGAATTATTGATCTTCATGAGAGAAAATCTGAATGTATTGATTTTGTAGAATAGTGGCTTCAAAGGAGCTCCTAAATGTAAACAGTTTTGCTTCTTGTAGAGTCCAAACTCCTTTTCTGCAGCGTTTTTTAAACTTATTGTTAAAGTTTAGCTCCAACATTCTTCTCAGTCCTGGTTGATGTTACTAGAGTCCCTCCCTATGAACTACTCAGATCACATCCTAGATCCTCTCTTTCTTGACAATCACACTCACCTCCCTTATCTCAAACTGGGAAAACATGTCACCTGACTCTGTGAGTCAGCAAAAATCAGGTAACATTTCCCAGCAGGATCAACATCTGCTAACAGGATGGGATGTTTTATGCAAACACTGCTAGTCTGTTACATGGATATTGTGGGGTAAGATCAGACTCACCATGATACAGTTCCTTTTCATTACATGCCTGCTCCCCCAACACCACAATTTAACTTTTATGTAGGGTAAAAAATGAATGGGACAGTTCCCCTCTCCTGGTAAGAGAAAAATAAACTTGGCACAAGATCAAACTGTTCAGTAAGACAGAGCAGCACTCCCTTCTGCCAGAAGCCACACCCCCTCAACAAAACCCCCTCTTTTTAAATATATAAAGGCCTCTTCCTCCATGTCTGGCTGCTAAAGTGATCGTTAAGGGATGGAACAGATTCTTTTCCTTTACCCAGACCTTCTCCTATACCCTGTCACATTATACATTTCTCTGTAATGAACATGATTATTTTCTTTTAAAGTGAGGCTAGAAAGAATGAAGCTTAAAACCTAAACCTATAAATTTTCTATGCATTTTTCTTTCTCTAATATGTGCATACACTAGTATGTTAGGGTAGAGCTAATCATGATATTGAGCTGCTAACATGGATTTTATTAAAAACAAACAAAACTGAAGCATTTGTTTTAGCGGGAAAAAATCACACACAAGTTACATGGGCTTTGCAAACAGTAATAAAAATCAAATGAGGTTGCTTTTCACTGCATCATTTTAACACCAGGAATGGCAACATAGTAGTGCTTCTGGTTCAGTAATAGCATACAGTGGCTTTATCACAGCACGTCTGGAGTTCTCAAAGTTGCCTGGTTTCATATTTTACTTCCTGAATCCATAGCCAAGATGGTTAAAAGGGGGGAAAGAAATCTGAAAACCTTTAGATGATATTCCACTCTATGGAGCCAGGCTGGGTGCTATATCCCACACAAGGGGTAGGGTCCTAGAGACGGACTTCAAGAGGTTCAGCGAAAGCTGTATAACTCTACAGGCAGATGGCAGTAAAAAATTAGGCTGGGCTGCAGCTAGGACTGTGTTTCCATGGAAACAGGGAAGCAGAGATACTGTTCAGCACTTGACTAGCAAAGATAAGGGGCCCAATCCTGCTGCAGCTGAAATCTATGGGAATTTTTCCATTGACTTGAATGGGAGTAAGATTGGGCCCATTAAAACGCTGCACAATGTTTATCTGTAGGCGTATGCTTTTCACTGATGTAAGCCCTAATCCTTCAAAGATTTATGTATGTGCTTAAAGATAAGCATGTACATAAGTGTGTGCAGAATCAGGGCCTTAGTGAATGTATAATATCTGCACTGGTATAAATGAGAGCTGAATTTGTCCTAGCCTTACTTTAAGGCAATGTAGGTGCTGTTATCCTCTCCATCAAGCTGGTTCTGTATAGAGTAGAACAATGGCCGTACAATAATATACTTTATTTGTCTAATGACATGTGCAGAAATGATGCATTGGCAAAATCATATATTTGATATTAATCAATAGAAAAACAGTTAGAAAAATTAGTCATATAGTTATTGTAACTATTTTAAACTTCTATTGAGACAATGGGAAATTTATTCCACTCTATTTCTGATTTACATTATCATTCCTTAAATGCTTCAGGAATATAAATCAGAAATTTTGTGTTAATATGAGTATCCTAAAATACACTCATTATTTGCTTTAAAACTTTTCAGACTAGATCACCATTAAAATGGATGACTGGATTACTTTCCAGTTTTAATCTTAGGAAAAATTCCTAATAACTTCATGTATTAGTGACTGTTTTCCAGATAGATCTGACAGTTTAGCAAAGTTCAAATGTTAAACAAAGACCCACAACAAAGGACACAAAAACCTTTAAGAGATAGAACCTTAAAACAGAATTGGTGTCAATTATTCTAGGGTGCATAAGACTTTCTCAATAGAATGTTTACCATTTGTGATATGAATAGAGCAATACAAGTGAAATTTCTCCAAGCCTTTGAATGGAGGCAAATTCAGGCCTGAAATGAGACAGCTGAGAAGTACAGTCACAACACCTTCCTCTCAGCTCAGCCATGTTCTTTAGCTAATATTTCCTTTGCTGACAAACATCATTTTCTGAAATGTTGCCATTGATAATTAAAAAACCATTTTCATATGAAATAATAATAAATATTTGTATATGTAGGTTTCTAATATCCAGATACATTTTGTTACTGCATGCAAATGTAACTAAAAATTGTAATTTAGGCTCTGGTCCTTGAAACACTTATGCACATGCTTAACAGACACATTGCTGTTTCTTAACAGATGTGTAAATGTTTGCAGGATTGGGCCTTAAAAAAAAGGCCACTATGAAATTATTTAGGTCCCATTTCAGCAAAGTCTTATGCACATGTTTAATTATAAGCATGAGCAGTTCTGTTAAAGTTGGGACTACCACCATAGCAAGTTAAACATGCACGCAAGTCTTCGTAGCGGCCTTAGACTTTGATTTACAAGAGAAAGGGAGAAAGAGGGTGATTGTGAATATTGAACTGTCAATGTTGTTGTTTAAAGGGGACACAATCAACTTGAAATCTAGTTAATTTTAAAAAGATGTGTTAAAAGTAGTTTTAGGCACTACATCTACCTATCAATTCCCTTGCAAATTTTCATAGTTTTACAATCCCATTTTAGTGTTTAATTTCCTCCCTCTCCCCTGTTGCTGTGAGAAAAATCCACAGAGAAAAGCAAGGAATCCTGTAAACAAATCCACATGACCATAAGGTATTGCTGACCTGGATCCCTTTGCAGGATTAGGTCCAAACTGATTATACACACAATAAAGACTGAAAATGACTTTATACAAGATAGTGTCAAATACACAAAACAAATACACAAGGTGGTGTCTATAGTATACTATAGACCAGGAGTCGGCAATGTTTGGCACGCGGCTCGCCAGGGTAAGCACCCTGGTGGGCCGGGCCAGTTTTATTTACCTGCTGACGCGGCAGGTTCGGCCGATCGCGGCCCCCACTGGCCGCGGTTCGCCGTCC
>NW_020677356.1:0-3147 GCF_002925995.2 Terrapene triunguis | reverse complement strand
CATCTTCCTGGTGCACTGTCTCCTCAATCGCCAGGTAATGCCCATGGTGCGTCATCAGCCACCCAGTGACTTCACGGGCCTAGCAGTGGCCTGGTTTGAGGGTGTTAGTTACATGATGTAGTGACCATGTCCCTTATTCTCCAGGTGAGAGAGGAGTACAGGAGATGGATTAAAGGCACAAGAAAACCCAGCCCCACAACTCAAACTTGTACTGTGTCTGTGTCCACTGTCACAACCAGCCCCAAGATGGTAAGAGATCTTCTATTCTGTTCCAATACCAGCATCCAAATATTCGCATGCATCTGGGTCTGTTGTACCTCCTGAGATGCCTTGTCCCCTGAGTGACACATGCTTGTTTTAATCCATCTGTGAATGGCATTGGGAGTCTTAGTGAGATTCAATTTCATCCAAATCAAGGGGGAATCCCAGGTCTCCTAGAACCCAGCACAGAACTCCCCCTTTCTTGCACACCTCCACGTTCCCTTCCCTTTGCTTCTTTGCAAGCTCCATGCATCACTCACTGTGGAATGGGCTGAGAAGGTGTTGGCTTTGACACAAATTCAGGTAATTATCCAATTGGGGAGGCTCGCAAATCAAAACCTGGGTGGAAATCTTGTCAATGAAGATGGGCCATCCCCAACGAAGAGTTAGCACTAGATGGAATTTCCTCTGGCTCCGTTACCTCTACTGGGAAAGGATCCAGAAGCTTTGTCTGGAGGGGAAAATGGAGCCGTATATGTGGAAAAACCTCCCTGCTCCAGTCCCAGCACGACACACCACAACTGTTGTTTGGAAGTGGACATTTCTGGTTTATTTAGAGCAGCCTATATTAACTGGGGCCATGCTCCTCTTGACCTGCTGCTTACACACAGGGAAGAATTGGTAGGGAAGTAGAAGTGGGTGGCAACCCAGGCAGCAGTGACCAGGGGATGGTTGAGTTCAGGATCCTGACAAAAGGAAGAAAGGAGAGTAGCAAAATACGGACCCTGCACTTCAGAAAAACAGGGAAATGATGGGCAGGATCCCCTGGGAGGCTAATATGAGGGGGAAAGGAGTCCAGGAGAGCTGGCTGTATTTTAAAGAAGCCTATTGAGGGCGCAGGAACAAACCATCCCAATGTGCAGAAAGAATAGTAAATATGGCAGGCGACTAGCTTGGCTTAACAGTGAAATCTTTGGTGAGCTTAAACTCAAAAAGGAAACTTACAAGAATTGGAAATTTGGACAGATGGCTAGGGAGGAGTATAAAAATATTTCTTGAGCGTGCCGAGGTGTAATCAGGAAAGCCAAGGCACAACTGGAGTTGCAGCTAGCAAGGGGTGTGAAGGGTAACAAGAAGGGTCTCTACCGGTATGTTCGCAACAACAAGAAGGTCAGGGAAAGTGTGGGACCCTTACTGAATGGGGGAGGCAACATAGTGACAGAAGATGTGGAAAGAGCTGAAGTACTCAATGCTTTTTCTGCCTTGGTCTTCACAGACAAGGTCAGTCCCCAGCCTGCTGCACTGGACAGCACAATATGGGGAGGAGGTGATCAGCCCTCAGTGGTGAAAGAACAGGTTAAGGACTGTTTAGAAAAGCTGGACATGCACAAGTCCATGGGTCCAGATCTAATGCATCCAAGGGTGCTGAGGGAGTTGGCTGATGTGAATGCAAAGCCATTAGCCATTATCTTTGAAAACTCATGGTGATTGAGGGAGGTCCAGGACGACTGGAAAAAGGCAAATATAGTGCCCATATTTAAAAAGGGGGAAAAAGAGAACCCGGGGAACTACAGACCGGTCAGCCTCACTTCAATTCCCAGCAAAATTATGGAACAGGTCCTCCAGGAATCCATTTTGAAGCACTTGGAGGAGAGGAAGGTGATCAGGAACAGTCAACATGGAGTCACCAAGGGCAAGTCATGCCTGACCAACCTGATTATCTTCTATGATGAGATAACTGGCTCTGTGGATAAGGGGAAAGCGGTGGCTGTGATATATTTTGACTTTAGCACAGTATTCTTGACTATAAGGTGGATAGAAAGGTGGCTAGATTGTCGGGCTCAACAGGTAGTGATCAATGGCTCGATTTCTAGTTGGCAGTGGGTATCAAGCGGCTTTCCCCAGGGTTTGGTCCTGGGGCAGGTTTTGTTCAACGTCTTTATTAATGATCTGGATGATGGGATGGATTCCACCCTCAGCAAGTCCGCAGATGACACTAAGCTGGGGAGAGAGGTAGATACACTGGAGGGTAGGGATAGGGTCCAGAGAGACCTACACAAATTAGAGCAGGGGTAGGCAACCTATGGCACGCGTGCCAAAGGCAGCACGCAAGCTGATTTTCAGTGGCACTCACACTGCCAGGGTCCTGGACACCGGTCCGGGGGGCTCTGCATTTTAATTTAATTTTAAATGAAGCTTCTTGAACATTTTAAAAACCTTATTTACTTTACATAGAACAATAGTTGAGTTGTACATTATAGACTGATAGAAAGAGACCTTCTAAAAATGTTAAAATGTATTACTGGCACGCGAAACCTTAAATTAGAATGAATAAATGAAGACTCGGCACACCACTTCTGAAAGGTTGCCGATCCCTGAATTAGAGGATTGGGCCAAAAGAAATCTGATGAGGTTCAACAAGGACAAGTGCAGAGTCTTGCACTTAGGATGGAAGAATCCCATGCATTGCTACAGGCTGGGGACTGACTGGCTAAGCAGCAGTTCTGCAGAAAAGGACCTGGGGATTACAGTAGACAAGAAGCCGGATATGAATCAGCAGTGTGTCCTTGTTTCCAAGAAGGCGAACAGCATACTGGGTAGAAGCATTGCCAGCAGTTAGAGGGAAGTGATTATTCCCCTCTATTCGGCACTGGTGAGGCCACACATGGAGTATTGTGTCCAATTTTGGTCCCCCCACTACAGAAGGGATGTGGACAGATTGGAGAGAGTCCAGCAGAGGGCAACAAAAATGATTAGGGGGCTGGGGCACGTGACTTATGAGGAGAGACTGAGGGAACTGGGGTTATTTAGTCTGCAGAAGAAGGGGGAATTTGATGGCAGCCTTCAACTACCTGAAGTGGGTTTGCAAACAGGATGGAGCTCGGCTGTTCTCAGTGGTGGCAGATGACAGAACAAGGAGCAATGGTCTCAAGTTGCAGTGGGGGA
>NW_020677355.1:0-1169 GCF_002925995.2 Terrapene triunguis | reverse complement strand
CTTCTAGGATGATATTGTTAAAGCCTCTTAGGGGATATCAGACACTCTAGGCTAGATTCACAGAAGGAATTAGGCCCTGTTTTTTTAAAGGTATTTACGCATCTAGTGGGATTTTCAAAACACCTTTTGATTTCAATCAGATTTAGGTACCTAAATGCTTTTGAAAATCCCACCCGGACAACTAAATGCCTTTTAAAATCTTGCCTTTTGGTATTCTAACGCTGAGTGTTGCAGCATCTAACTTTTAGGCACTTAGAAAATCACCATGATTCACAAAGCCTGTGTTCGGAGCCCAGGATCCCTGTTTAGCGAATGGGGAGAGGTAAACACCCAAAACTGGATCCACAGTTGCCAGCATGCGGTGGGGGGGGAGGGGGGGCGCCTAACCTAACCAATGGGAGATGATGACAAGATGAGTGTGTGCCAAGCCCCACCCCCTCACAGAGATAGTTGCCTAGGTCAAGCTGGTGGGTGTCACCTATCCCTGTTTGTGATCCATAACTGGGAACCCTCTCCTTGGGGTCAGGCACCTATGGTGTTGTATGACAAGGAGAGGGCGCTCCTGTTTAACTTTTAGCCCAGTGGTTAGGATACTTACCTGGCATGGGGAACAACCCCAGTACAAGTCCCCCCTCTGCCCGAGGAGGAGAAGGGATTTGAAGGGGGATCTGCCACCCAGTGCCCTAATCACTGGGCTGTGGGATATTCTGATGTGGGGCTCCCTCAATCCGTTCAAGCTGTTCCACTTTGGATTAAATAATTAAAGAATCGTTGGGTCGGAGAGGGAGAGAGAGAACATGAGAATTACCCTATAGCCTAGTGGTCAGCGCACTCACCTGGGAGACCCAGTGTCCAGTTCCCCTGCTCCAATAACTCTTTAATTATTTTTCCAGAGTGGAACAGCTTCAAATGGAATGACTGTGGGAGTCTCACATCAGAATACCCCTAACACTGATGACATGGACAGTGACACTGCATCCTCTCTCTGTGCAAGTCCTTGTCAATGTTGATCTCTCTCTCTCTCTACTCCATTAATCGTTGTGGTGCCTAAGGTCACTGACACCTCAGATCCCAGAATCCTAATTATTGAAAGAAGCCAGAAGGGGAGAGTAATTCCAATGAACCAATTGTAAGGCTTTAGTTGACTAGGAAAGGAGAGAAATGGAGAC
>NW_020677354.1:0-2630 GCF_002925995.2 Terrapene triunguis | reverse complement strand
CATCTAAAAATTCTTTTGGTAGATTGTAGGGTGCACATAATGGGATGGTACTACTGCTCTGCCACCCTTTGAAGGGGTACAGCCAGCTCCCTGCTTTGTATCCAGGGACTAATATGTGGGGAGGAGGAAGGTCCTTGGCCTTGACCTGACCCCTCCTCACCTCCTTTGGAGCAGCTGGCATCTATTTGCTCATCCTGAGAACAAAGAGAAGGTGCTAGCCTTGAGCTGGGACTACAGTCCTCAACAGGATTCAGGCCAGCCCCAGCAGAAGATGCAAGAGGATTGAATTCCTTGTGCCATTTGCCACCCCCACCTGCAAAGGGGCCAGCCGACAGCCGCCTCAAAATGAGAAGAGATGGCTAACCTTCAGGAAGGATATTAAAACAATGCAAAGGGAATGGAAGATGTCAGAAGTGTGGGCTACAAATAACAAAAGGAGATTTGACCGCGAAAAAATGCAAGCTAATGTATCTGGGCTGACTGAATACAGATATTCAGTGAGACAAAGCTACTTGGAAAGCAGAAACATCAAGAGACATTGCAGGTTTCAGCAGACAGCAAACAATATATAAGCCTGAATTGTCATAGCATGACAAAAAGAGGCAGTGTTATTTGGGGCTACATATGCAGAGGCATCATTTCTTTGTCCGTAGGGAGATGTTATTTCTCTCTAGATGGCACTGATGAAATTGCACCTAGAATACTGTTGATACACGTTGACAAATTGTTGGGAATTCTGAGAACAGCAGCAAAAATCATTAAGGAGCTAGAAGATTTGACTTGGAGGAAAAAGAAAATGGTGTGCTAGAAATGGAAGGGTGGAAAAGAGAGGAACTGTTTGTTATCCCAAGGTGACAAAGACAGGAGTGAAAGGATTGTGTTAAGCATAGGAAATTGGGCTGTATATCAAGAAATATTTGCCAAATGGCGAGACATTTTAGTTGGCGTTCCAGGAGAAGCAGTGGAAGCTGCTTGAGTTATTATTTCTCATCTGGAAATTTGTACCTGTTTGTTACAGATAACACTCAAATGCAACTGAAAGAGATTAGATTAATAAAAACTTCTTTGTCTTCAGTTTGTTCATTTAATGCATTTGACAGCACTTTGTGTCTAGTAGGTTTGCTGGTTTACTGCTATTTGGACTACCTGTCTTGTGGCCTAGCATGAAGTCACACTATGCTAGGAGGAAACAAGCATATGTAACCCATGCTTACTCATTCTAGCTCTCTGTCCCTGGAAAACAGAGAGGTTTAAGAATTAGCTACTGGCTCTTGACTACCAGAGCTTAGTCTTTTTGGATATGGCTACGCTGCAAAGAAAAATGCATGGCGCTGAGTCTCAGAGTCCAGGTCAATTGACTTCAGCTTGGGCTCTGGGGCTAAAAATAGCAATGTAGATATTCCTGCTTGGGCTCTGAAACCTAGGGAGGGGAGAGGGTCTTGCAGCCAAAGCCCCACGATTCTGAGTCAGTTGACTTGGGCTCTGAGACTCAGTGCCACGTGTGTGTTTGTTTTTTGCAATGTAGACATACCCTTAGTCAGGCAGATGAGGATCATACTTTTGGATCCAGAGGTCCTGCGTTCACTACCCAGGTACTGCAAAAGTGTTTGTTTACAGCTTCCAGACTGGTGGAGTCCCCGTCTCCCCCCAGCAGAAAATGCAGCGTAGCCACCTCACTGGTGACGTGTTGTAAGGATGAATTACTTAATGTCTGTACAGCGGTTTGGACACCTAAAGCACCCACTTAGGCTATGTCTACACTACAGAATTAGGTCGGATTTATAGAAGCCGGTTTTATAGAAACCGGTTGTATGCAGCCGATTGTGTGTGTCCTCACCTAAAATGCTCTAAGTGCATGAAGTCGGCGGACCGCGTCCACAGTACCGAGGCTAGCGTCGACTTCCGGCGCATTGCACTATGGTACCTATCCCACAGTTCCCGGAGCCTCCGGCGCCCATTGGAATTATGGGTTGAGATCGCAATGCCCGGATGATGCAAAGCAGTGCCGCGAGGGGTTCTGGGTACATTGCGTCAGGCCCTTCCCCCGCCGTCACAGCAACGGCAGACAATAGATTCGCGCCTTTTTACCTGTTTTACCTGTGCAGACAACATACCACGCCAAGCATTGAGCCCGCTCAGCTCAGCTTACCGTCACCATATCTCTTCCGGGTGCCGGCAAACGTGGGACTGCATTGCTAAACAGCAGCAGCAGCTTACTGCCTTTTGGCGGTAGACGGTGCAGCATGACTGGTAGCCTTCATTGGCGATCTGGGTGCAGGCAGCTGTGGGGCTGGCAGCCGTGGTGCTGCATTGCACCAGCCCCTTGCCTTTTGGTAGAAGATGGTTTATTACGACTGGTAACCGTCGTCGTCGTACTGCAGTGGCTGTCGATCATGGGCACCCGGGCAGACAATGATGGTTATCAGTCATAGTATGCTATTTTCTGCCAGGCGCCCTGCTGGCTCATTGCACGTTAGCAGAGTCGTAGTATGCTATTTTCTGCCAAGTGCCCAGTATTGTCTGCTAAGCACCCAGAAGAGGCCGATGGCGATCTGGGTGCTGGCAGACATGGGGCTGGCAGACGTGGGGCTAGATTGCTACACAGCAGCAACCCCTTGCCTTTTGGGCAG
>NW_020677353.1:0-7076 GCF_002925995.2 Terrapene triunguis | reverse complement strand
TTCAGAAAAAGAAAGCAAGCAAAGGAAGCTTTTCTATCTAAGCAGGAAGGAGCTCTCCTTAGATACATAGACACAAATGTTCACTGTGAGCCTTCTGGCCCCAGTAAGGATGTGAGTGGTGAGGAGATGCCTGATCTTCCAGTTAGTCAGAGTGCAGGTGACCTGGCAGCTACTGCAGCATCCCTATCTCCATCTCAAACGGATGTAACCATGCACATTCCTGAAGAAAAGTGTAGATCAGAAGAGTGTGGTGGAGGCGCAAGAAACAGCTGCTGCTGAGTTTAGTTCCTTAAGTCTAGATGATCCAGGACTGTGGACCCACTTGAGCAGTAGCCTGAGGGATTTCCTTGTACTGCATGGGCCACAGCAAGTGAAAAACTTCATGTTCCCCAAAGACAATGAAAATAGAAGTTTCCATCCAACACATTACTGGCGTGAAATCCCCAATGGTGACAAAGTGGAGAGGCCACAGCTTATGTACTCAAAAATCCAGAATGCTGCATACTGTTTTTGTTGCAAACTCTTCCAGTCTAATGTTCTAACCACATTGGGATCTACAGGAACAAAGGACTGGAAAAATCTGGCTAGAAATCTGGCATGCTATGAGGAGGCAGCAAATCACCAGAGAGCATTCCATAGGTAGTGTGACAAAGTTCCTCCTCTATCTTGGCGGGTCCTGCGCTTATTGGTGGATTTTCTTGCCTCAGAGATTCACCATGTGGGTTGGGGAACAGCCCAGAGACCTTCCCCTCTGGAAGAATCCACAGTCCAGGTCAATTGGGAGGTTGGGGGGGTGGGGGAAACCCGGGCCCGCCCTCTACTCCGGGTTCCAGCCCAGGGCCCTGTGGATTGCAGCTGTCTATAGTGCCTCCTGTAACAGCTGCATGACAGCTACAACTCCCTGGGCTACTTCCCCATGGCCTCCTCCAAACACCTTCCTTATTCTCACCACAGGAACTTTCTCCTGGTGTCTGATAACGTTTGTACTCCTCAGTCCTCCAGCAGCACACCCTCTCACTCTCCGCTCCTTGCACTTCTTGCTCCCAGCTCCTCACACTCACACCACAAACTGAAGTGAGCTCCTTTTAAAACCCAGGTGCCCTGATTAGCCTGCCTTAATTGATAATAGCAGCTTCATCTTAATTGGCTCCAGGTGTCCTAATTAGCCTGCCTGCCTTAACTGGTTCTAGCAGGTTCCTGATTACTCTAGTGCATCCCCTGCTCTGGTCACTCAGGGAACAGAAAACTACTCATCCAGTGACCAGTATATTTGCCCTCTACCAGAGTCCTATATGGGAGGAGGGATAGCTCAGTGGTTTGAGCATTGGCCTGCTAAACCCAGGGTTGTGAGTTCAATCCTTGAGGGGGACACTTAGGGATCTGGGGCAAAATCAGTACTTGGTCCTGCTAGTGAAGGCAGGGGGCTGGACTCAATAACCTTTCAAGGTCCCTTCCAGTTCTAGGAGATAGGATATCTCTATTTATTTACCCCACTGGTCTGGGTCTGTGGAAAGAGCTTGAGATGAGACTAAGGTTAAAGGCCACCATAGATGATCAGCATCAAGAGATGATTGCATCAGAGTCTCTTTACTGGCAAAATGTTCTGAAAAGGCTCATTGCCTTTGTGAGAATGCTTGATACCCAAAACCTAGCACTGTGTGGCACTTCAGATCAGCTGTATGTGCCAAACAATAGAAACTTCCTTAAAATTGTGGAGCTGATGGCTGAGTTTGATGCTGTACTCCAGGAGTATCTAAGAAGAGTCACCACCCAAGAAATCTACACACACAACTACCTTGGAAAAACAATTCAAAATGAGATCATACAGTTACTGGCAACAAGTCAAACAGAAGATTGTGGCAGATCTGAAGTCAGCAAGATATTACTCTGTTATTCTGGACTGCACACCTGACATCAGCCATACGGAACAAATGACTTTAATGGTGTGTTTTGTAACAACAACAGAACCTACTGAAAATGTCCCTGCAATGGTGACTGTCAGAGAGCATTTTCTAGATTTTATTGACATTGATGATACTACAGGAGCCGGTATGACAAATGTGCTTCTTAAAAAGCTGGAAGATACGGGAATTACGATAGCTGACATGAGAGGTCAGGGCTACGATAATGGTGCCAACATGAGAGGAAAGAACAGAGGAGTGCAGACACGGATCTGAGAGTTAAACCCTCGAGCTTTTTTTGTCCCATGCAGTTCTCATTCATTGAACTTGGTGGTCTCTGATGCAGCATCAGCTTCTAGTGAGGCTGCTGAATTTTTTAATGTAATTCAAAGCATCTATGTATTTTTCTCTGCATCAACTCATCGATGGCAAATTTTGAAGCAACATCTGGGAACATCCTCTCTGACACTGAAACCACTGAGTGCCACACGATGGGAAAGTCAAGTGGAGGCGATAAAGCCTATCAAACACCAAATTGTGAAGATAGATGATGCCATAGTTGCCATTATGGAGGATAATGCTATGACAGGAACTGTTCGTGGGAGAACAATGGCAGAGGGAAATGGAATCACCAGAAACATACATAACTTCAAATTTCTGTGTGGCTTAGTGTTGTGGCATGACAAACAGTTTGAAATAAATGTAAGCAAGAGACTCCAAGGTGTTGACCTTGATATATCTGGAACAATGGAACAACTGGACAAAGCAAACTCATACCTACAGTCTTACCTGTCAGATGAGGGATTTCAAAACGTTCTGAAGAGTGCACAGAAGTTGACAGAGGAACTTCACACTGAAGCTATTTTCCCACCCATTCAAGAATACAAGAGTCAGTGAAGAAGAAGACATTTTGATTACGATGCATGGGATAATCTCATAAGAGACCCCAAACAACAATTCAAAGTTGAATTCTTTAACCAGGTGCTAGATTGTGCAATACAGTCAGTTGAAGAATGTTTCATGCAGCTCAAGGAACACAGCAGTACATTTGAGATGTTGTATGATATTCCAAAACTCCTCACTATACCTGAAGAAGACCTACACCAGCGATGCAGGGCACTAGAGACAGTGTTGACACATGATGACGTGCGATATTGATGCGAGTGATTTAGGTGATGAACTGAAAGCCCTTTCAAGATACATTTCAGCAGGATCAACTCCAAAGGCTGTTCTGGAATATATGTGCACAAATAAGATGACCACCCTCTTTCCAAATGCTTTTGTTGCTCTGCGCATACTTCTAACACTTCCTGTAACAGTTGCCAGTGGAGAATGCAGCTTCTCCAAGCTGAAGTTAATAAAAACACATCTACGCTCCACAATGACACATGAGAGGCTGGTCGGCCTTGCAACCATCTCAAAAGAGCATGAGCTGGCCCAGACTGTGGACCTCCAGGATGCAGTTCAAATCTTTGCAACCAAGAAGGCACGGAAAGCACCACTTTGATTATTCAAACAGATAAAAATGCGAGTGTTTACTATGCAGATAAGAAAAGTTACATTTGCTGTTCAGGCGACTGAAAGTTAAGTGCTACTTATAATTTTTGAACAAGGCATTTTAAGTTGTTAGTTTTCCTTTATTGGGGTAGGTAGCAGAGCAGTACCATGGGAGGGGTACTGAACAGAAAGAAGGCAGAATTGAGACCTTTCAAAGTTTTGGCCCAAGCAAGGGGACATGGGGGCGTCATTTGAGCTCCCCACCTCAGGTGCCAAAATGTTGTGGGCCGGCCCTGGTGGGGCACTCTGTCCCCCTCTAGTGGCACCTAGCCCAGCTAGAGATTGATGAGTCTGCTACAGCCTGAGCTAAGAGCCACATGACTTTTAGCTCATGCTGTAGAGACTCATACACTAAGCTTCAGAATTCCCAGGTTCGATCCCACCCACCCATCAACGACCAGGATCTGTCGATGTTACACCAGCATTTAATTATACTGCCTCTTTGCAGTTTCCCTCTACTCAGGGAGCAGCAGCCAGCTCTATGGAACAGCTTCCAGCTGTTGAGAATGCGAAAAGCCTTGCCAAATGGAAGCTCGCATACTTAGTAGGTTGGCTCCCACAAAGAAGTATTTACGAGCCTGTCCGCCCTTTTATTTTGCATGATTAATCTGGACGATTAGGGGATAACCAAGCCAGTTTCTACAACCTTTGTAGCAGGAACAGCCAGCCCTTCATTTGGTCACTTGAGAGAACTCATAGACTTTAAGGTCAGAAGGGACCATCATGATCATCTAGTCTGACTTCCTGCACATTGCAGACCACAGAGCCTCACCCACCCACTCCTGTAATAGAACCTGACCTCTGGCAGAGTTACTGAAGTCCTCAAATCATGGTTTAAAGACATCAAGTTACAGAGTATCCACCATTTACAGTAGTTTAAACCTGAAAGTGACCCAGCCGTGCCCCATGCTGGAAAAGAAAACAAACAGGGTCTCTGCCAATCTGACCAAGGGAAAGTTCATTCCCGACCCCAAGTATGGTGATCAGTTAGACCCTGAGCAAGACCCACCAGGCATATACCTGGGAAAGAATTCTCTGTAGTAACTCAGAGCCCTCCTCATCTAGTGTCCCATCTCCAGCCATTGGAGATATATATGGATGTGGTGCCAATATTTATACATGCAGGGAACCTTCTGTCACTACTATTTGCAGCAGCATCTCCAATAACCCAGCACTTTGACTACAGCTTCCACAGCCACTCATCTCCATTCATCCTCAGTGGGTCCTCGAGCAGTTCCGCAAGGAGCTGCTTTCATTAGTGTGAATCTTTGCGCAACATGAGAACCAGCACTTTGCCTAGGACAGGGTGGGCAAACTACGGCTCGCAGGCTGGATCAGGCCCATCAGGACTTTGGATCCGGCCCGTGGGATTGCCACCCCCATAGTGCGACAGGCCCCGCGCTGCTCCCAGAACCGGATGGCACCCTGCAGCTCCCATTGGCCAGGAACAGGAAACCGCAGCCAGTGGGTGCTTTGGGGAAGGTACCCACAGGTGAGGGCAGCGCACAGAGCCCTCTGCCCGCCCTCCCCCAGGGGCCGCAGGGACGTGGTGCCAGCCACTTCCAGGAGCCGCGCGAGGCCAGGGCAGTCAGGCAGGGAGCCTGCCCTGGCCCCGGTGTGCACTGCTGCCACCCTGGAGCCGCTCCAGGTAAGCAGCGCCGGGCCGGAGCCCGCATCCCGACCCCCTCCTGCACCCCAACCCCCTGCCCTGAGCCCCCTGCTGCACCCCTCCTGCACCCCAACCCCCTGCCCTGAGCCCCTTACTGCACACCACACCCCCTCTTGCATTCCAACCCCCTGCTTTGAGCCCCCCTCATACACCCCACACCCTCCTCCATCCCAACCCCTTGCTCTGAGTCCCTTCCTGCACACTGCACCCCCTCCCACACCCCACATTCCCTCCTGCACCCCAACCCCCTGCCACAGCCCTACATTCAGGGCCAGCTCCAGGCACCAGCTGAGCAAGCAGGTGCTTGGGGCGGCCAAGGGGAAGGGGCGGCACGTCGGGCTCTTCGGCGGCAATTCGGCGGAGGGTCCCTGTCCCTCTCGGAGGACAGGACCTGCAGCCGAATTGCTGCCGAAGAAGAAAGCAGCATGGTGGAGCTGCCGCCGATCGCGATTGCAGCTTTTTTTTTTTTTTCCGCCGCTTGGGGCGGTAAAAACCCTGGAGCCAGCCCTGCCTACATTCATGGCCCTGCATGCAATTTCCCCACACAGATGTGGCCCTCGGGCCAAAAAGTTTGCCCACCCCTGGCCTAGGACCTTCTGCAGTCAAAGTTGCTGTTACTTGTATAGCAAACTAATGGTCTATTCACCTGTGTCTCAAAGGTGAGCAAACCTGGGGATAGCCACTATTGGGAGCACTTTGCACCACAAAGTGCATCAGTCACATTGAACTGCTATTGAACTGTATGTGCTACACAAGCCATTTCAAGCAGCTTCAGGGTGAATGGATTGCATGAACAAAATAGAACATTTTGCAAAGGACTTGGATTTCAACACACCATAGGGATTTTGGAATTGCCAGAGCAATGGTCCATCTAATCCAGAGGCTGCTGGAACAATTTGTATATTGCGGGTGCTGAGAGCCATTGAACCAAACTGTAAACCCTGTATATGATGGAAACCACTTCAAGCCAGGGGGGTGCGGCACCACCCCATACCCTTAGTTCCAGCACTTATCCTGGTATTGTGTCTCCAGTAGTGACCAATGCTATAAGCTTCAGAGGAAGGCATAAAACTCCCAACTAATTGTACAGAACTAACAGGGAGGGATTTCTTCCTGAACCCAGCTGGCAACTATCTTGTATCCTGCAGCAGAAGGATTATCAGCCTTTGTAATTTGATCCTCACTAGTGCAGCTCCTGTAGGATGAATCTGCAATGCCACTGAAATGCCCCTGTCTTTGCTAAAAAAAAAAAGAAGACTCTGCATTTATTCATTAGTTACACAGGGTAAGTCAGCACTTAGATACCAGAGTGCTAGGCTCTATAAAGAACCCTAAGATCAGATAGGCAGATGGATTAAGTAGTGACACAAGGAAACTGGCAACCAAGATGTCAAATAGTCTCTACCATTCAGAGCGTAAATTCCGTAATGTATTCATGAGACGTTAATGGGACTTACTGTGGCTTATGTGATTCAGAGATTCCTCCTAGAACGCCAGAGATTCATTCACATGAAGTACATGCACATGAAGCTGACACCAACCAGAGACTTCTGCAGCACAGTGTGGACAGGGTGACTTCACCACAGGAACATACTGAACAGTGTTTTCCCCTTCGGACTGCAAGGGCATCACTAAGTGTTTTCTAAAGCTTTTCTGTTCAATTTTAATTCTTTGTACTATTAGGCCTGTAGTGGTGCCAAAATACATGGAAGTATCTAGCATTAAAGCTATTTATTTTGCCCAAGAAGGCAGAAACCCCCACCAGGGCCGGCTCCAGGCACCAGGCAACCAAGCATGTGCTTGGGGCGGCACCTGGTAAGGGGCGGACAATCTTGGGGTGGCGGGGGGCGGCGCGGCGCTCGGTGGGGGGGGGGGCGTTCCGGCGGCGCAGCGCTCGGCTGAGGGTGTTCAGCGGCGCGGCGCTCCACGGGGAGGGGTTCGGCAGCGCG
>NW_020677352.1:0-1779 GCF_002925995.2 Terrapene triunguis | reverse complement strand
GACAGCCTTCTGGTGCTTGAGCAGTCTGCAGGGGTGGAGTGAGAGTTTTCACGGACTCTGCCACCCCTCCTTCTTTGGACTTTGGGAGAGGGAGGTATGGGACTTGGTGGCGGGGGACTGCGGTTCCTGATAGACTGCTGCGGGGCTCTGTCCTCCTGCCTCCGTTCCTGCAGAACATCAACAAGGCGCCGGAGCGTGTCCGTTTGCTCCCTCAGAAGTCCAAGCAGCGTTTGAGTCGCCTGCTGGTCTTCCTGCCCGCCACCTCTCCTCACGTTCCATGTGTGTCCGGTGCATTTGTGACAAATTCTCCCTCCACTGGTTCTGCTGTGCTGCCTGGGCTCAGGAGCAGCCCATTAGTTCTGAGAACATGTCCTCTCGCGTCTTCTTCTTTCTCCGCCTAATGTGCGCTAGCCTCTGGGAGTGTGATGCCAAGCTGGGTTAGGAGACAGTTGCAGATGTGGCTGTGGGAATGAGGAAAAGGCAGTGAATTCCTCCGAAAGATAAATGTGGTTGTGAATCAAGAACATAGTTTTTCTCTGTGAACAAGACCATGAACCACACCTATCACATGCGCACTCCGGACAAGGTCGAATTTTCGAACCTCGCCTTCAGTGCCTGGGCTTTTGCACTGCCGATCTGGGAAGCGGGGCAGGACACGGTACTCTCTGTAGCAGGCAAACATGGTAAGCCGTAGACTTGTGGCTGCTTAAAACTGTAGGAGTACCACTGGCCTCCTTTCACATTGAAAGCACTGCCAGTCTGTGCTGCCAGCAATCGGCCAAGCAGGAACTCTGGCCCTGTCCCACCCCCTCGCGGATGAGCCAGGGAAAGATCCCTGTATGCTGCCCCTCTCCCGCTCCCACCGCGTGGCTGTAAACCAGCGGTCACAGTTCTGTAAAGGAACTTGTTGCAAGCAGTCCCAATACTAACAGTCCCCTACCTAATTCAAAGCAGGTCATCATGAGCGACATAACTCTCATGAGGATCCCGGACACCGAGATCCAACGGATGCTTCGAGAAAGCCTGCAGAGACCGGGGCCCTATGCCGCCATGCTATGCAAGGCAATGATACCGGAGTACCTGCTTGTCTCCTGGCGCGGGAACGTCTCCTACTTCGGAGGACCAAGTAAAGCCGCTCTCCCCAGGAACCTGATGAACAGGCTATCCCATTACCTGCAGCAGAGCTTTGTGGAGATGTCCGTGGAGGACTACTGCTCTATCCCCGGACATATAGACAGGATTCTAATATAGCTGCAGTAGCAGGCACTAAAGAGTGGAGCAGCTTGGGCAGCACAATCATGCAGAACCGGACACTGTTTGATTTTTTTTTAAATAGTTGTTACTGATTACTTAAGCGCCCAGGGGGAAGAAATCATGATTCACAGATTGTTCTTAGTATTAATATTCAAGTTTTGTAAAAAATAAAGGTTAATATGTTTAAAGCACTTACCGCTTGATCCTTCGCCTGAATCTGTGTCCAGGTTACATGCTGGGGAGGGTTGGTAGGGGATCTCTGTAACGGTGATGAAGAGCTCCTGGCTGTCGGGGAAATCAGCTTGGTAAGCGCTGTCGACTGCCTCGTCCTCCTCATCTCCTTCCTCCTCTTCCCCGTCCGCTGAGGAACCGGCCGTGGACAATATCCCATCCTCAGAGTCCACGGTCAGTGGTGGGGTAGTGGTGGCGGCCGCAGCAAGGATGGAATGCAGTGCCTCGTAGAAACGGGATCTGTGGGGCTGGGATCCGGAGCGTCCGTTTGCCTCTTTGGTCTTCTGGTAGCCT
>NW_020677351.1:0-3243 GCF_002925995.2 Terrapene triunguis | reverse complement strand
ACTTGCTTGTTCAGTTCATCTCATCCAAGTGGCTGTTCCAATGGATTTCTCTCTGTCGTCAGGAAGGGACTGGCTACAGTGTCGCTCTCTGTCTCGCATTATGTACATGAAAAGTATGTGCCCAATTTAAAAAGGGAAAAGTCCTTTTTTCCGGTCACCTTTAAAGAAGTCTGCTGCACGTCGGCATCTTACATTTAGTGAGGATGATTTACCTGCAGTGTTCTCAGGTGACGTTTCATATGGATCTCTTTCTGATACCTATCTAATAATATATGGAGATATACCTATCTCATAGAACTGGGTGGGACCCTGAAAGGTCATCGAGTCCAGCCCCCTGCCTTCACTAGCAGGACCAAGTACTGATTTTGCCCAAGATCCCTAAGTGGCCGCCTCAAGAATTGAACTCACAACCCTGGGTTTAGCAGGCCAATGCTCAAACCACTGAGCTATCCCTCCCTACCAGGTGTGATGCTTTGCTGCCAGTCACCACTCTTCTTTTTAGGTTATCATCTCTGATCCTGCAACCAGATCTACGTGACTCATGCCTCTATATAGACCCTCATCAAGTTAGGGGCCTTAATTGCCTGACCGGGGCTAGGAGGCTTGAAAACCAATCTGTTAGGCCTGTATTGCTCGAAAGCTTGTGTCTCGCACCAACAGCAGATGGCCCAATAAAAGATATTACTTCACCCACCTTTCTTGGGACTGACACTGCTACAACAATACTGCACACTGGTAGGTCCGTGCCTAATGACACTGCTCTCATTGGGGGCACATGGATGCTTGAGGGGGTGGAGAAATTATTTCCCCCAGTATGCTGCTGGCTAATCAGGAACCGGTAAAATGTGTCTTTCTGTGGACTGTTCAAGGCTGCTAAGAAGTGCAGCCCTGGTTTAACCACTGTACAATTGGAAGTAAAATATTCTTCTGCTTGCTCAGTGAGTAGCTGACTTTGTTATGGATAGACAAGTTCATCTCAGAGAGTGCTTTTTCTCAAGGCACTGCCAAGTTCTTTTAAAGGTACCCAAACCATGCATTGCCACACTTAGTTTGGCTTTCTTTTGATTGTAGTGTTGATTGAAATTTACTGGCTTTCCACTGCTTGCTTTTTTGATAACCACAAAATCCTTTCTGAGGTTTTTCATCCTTTTAAAATAGGAAAATCTGAGCTCAGCCTCAACTCTAGCTTAATAAAACATTGCCATATGCCAATAATACTGTACAGCACTTTGCATTTTCAAACACTGTAGGGACATTAAATATAGATTATGTAGGTAAACACTGGCATGTTATTGATGGGGAAACTGAGTCACGGAAAGGGGCCGTGACTTGCACAGGAGGCATTGCAGTGTTGCCAGCTCTCATGATTTGATCACGAGTCCCGTGATATTTTTAGTGGCCGAGCTCCTCAAGTCATGTGAATATATTAAAATCTCTGTTTTCATTTACTCCCTCCCTTCAAAAAAATAACCTCTAAGTTTGCAGAGAAAAACTTGAAAGCATGACTCAGGTGCACCCTAAAGGCTCAAAAAGGAGAAGGCAAATAAAAACAAAAAGTAATATTTCTGAAAAAAAAATCAAACGGTTAAGTCAACTACGACTTTTGATGGCTGACGGTTTGATTTTTGAAAACCCGGGGTTGAAAACCCATGCTGCAATGTACCGGGCTGTAAACCAGGATAACATATCTCTTGACACAGCCTTGGGCAAGTCACATGCCCGGCCTGATTTTTCTGAAGTTCTAAGCACTCACAACTGCCACTGACTTGAGCGGGTGGTTAGCGCTACGGCTGCCTGCTGGGCTGACACACTGGGGACTGAACTGGGAAGCTACAAAGCTAAAAGCATTGACTGCTACAACTAGAGCTAAACAGCCTAGTCTCCGGAGCTAGGGACTGTAACAACTCATATCCTCTGCAGATCCGCACAAAGGGAGACCTGACACACACTCACCAATGGGTTACATGAGCACCTCCAGGGAGAAAAAGAGACAGGTCATTAATGTCTTTGAGCCTCACTTTTCTCATCCATAATACTGGAGTCATGTCACAAACCAACTGCACAGGGGGCTCCCCCCTCTCTGCTATCAGAGGATTTTCCTTCACTCACAAGTAACAGTCTCTCTGCATATTGCCATCATACTATAATGCCCCCATTTGCAGACCAAGCTCTGGTACCCACCATACGCTCTCCCCGTTCTTCTGACTCAAGGGAGATCCCTCATATCCCATTACACAGATGTCTCTATCCACATCCCATGCATTCCCAGGGCCTCCTCTCCCTATTATTTAGAAAACTATTTGCAACTGCCTATGAGTCATAAAAGAAAACAGACACCCCACCACATTTTAAGTTGCTGCTCCTATTAAAATCTTATGCCCCATCACTTCTGGTGCATTGCCACAGACTACAGCCTCCTCCTCTTAACGCAGGCATGCATCCCAGGGAGAACATAGGCCCCAGCATGTGATGCACCCTCTTAAATTGCAGCATGGCCAGAAATTGGGGTCCCTCCTGGTCTCCAAGCTTGGTGGTTTAGAGGGCCCAGTCAGGAGACTAGGGCACTAGGTAGCCATCTAGCTCCACATTAGGGTGGACTCTGGGATACAGGGCAGCCCCCCTGAACTCAGCATTAGATCTGCCAGATAAGTGATTACAATACTGAATGACATTGGCTTAAGAACCACTCCCCAAGGAACAACCCCAGAAACGCCCCTACTCAGTGGCCCCATACACAGGATAGATAGCACGATGCTGAGATATGGACTGAATCAGAGGTGGGTCAAAGCACATGGTTGTAACAGTGGGGTGCAGGGTGGCTCCAGGAGCTCAGGGGTGAATCAGAGCCCACAGCCAAAGCTCTGGGCTGCCAGACGCCCACGGCTGGGCAGAGCACCAGGTGACAATACCAGCACAAGGTGCAGACTCACCAAAGGCTGCTTAGCCCGCTGCCCCCTAGCTTCACAAGTGCCCCCAGCCTGCGCCTTAGCCTAGCGACCCCCGCACGGCGCTCCCCACCCCAGCAGGCTGCGCACAGACCGGGCCCCGCAATCCTAGGGTGCTAACAACTCACTTGGCCAGATGCCCCCAAGCCTAGGGGGGCAGCGCAAGGACCCTGCCCCCAAAGATGCTAACACTCACCTGGCTGGGAGCCCCCAGGGCCAGGGACAATGCCCCTCCCCCAGGCAGTGACCATACACCTGGCCAAGCAACACCAGCTCAGAAGCCCTGCCCGCCCAGCCC
>NW_020677350.1:0-3663 GCF_002925995.2 Terrapene triunguis | reverse complement strand
TCTCTACCTCAGTCCAAGTGTGTACATTTTTAATATATAAGGCAACATTACTTTACATTTATCCACATTAAATTTCATTTGCCATTTTGTTGCCCAATCACTTAGTTTTGTGAGATCTTTTTAAATTTCTGCTTTGGTCTTAACTATCTTGAGCAGTTTAGTATCATCTGCAAACTTTGCCACCTCACTTTTTACCCCTTTCTCCAGATCATTTATGAATAAGTTGAATAGAACTGGTCCTAGGACTGACCCTTGCGGAACACCACTAGTTACCCCTCTCCATTCGGAGAATTTACCATTTATTCCTACCCTTTGTTCTCTGTCTTTTAACCAGTTCTCAATCCATGAATGGACCTTCCCTTTTATCCCATGACAACTTAATTGACGTAAGAGCCTTTGGTGAGGGACCGTGTCAAAGGCTTTCTGGAAATCTAAGTACAGTATGTCCACTGGATTCCCCTTTTCCACGTTTGTTGACCCTTTCAAAGAACTCTAATAGATTAGTAAGACATGATTTCCCTTTAGAGAAACCATGTTGACTTTTGCCCAACAATTTATGTTCTTCTATGTGTCTGATAATTTTATTCTTTACTATTTTTTCGACTAATTTGCCCGGTACTGATGTTAGACTTACCGGTCTGTAATTGCCGGGATCACCTCGTCTTTAAGCCCTCCTTTTGTATCTCTGTCATCGAGGGGCCCCACTGGTTGTTTACCAGGCTTCCTGCTTCTGTTGTACTGAAAAAATATTTTGTTATTACCTTTGGAGTTTTTGGCTAGCCGTTCTTCAAACGCCTCTTTGGCTTTTCTTATTATATTTTTACTCTTAATTTGGCAGTGTTTATGTTCCTTTCTATTTACCTCGCTAGGATTTATCTCTTTTTATCTCTTACTGCTTCTTTTACATGGTTGTTAAGCCACGGTGGCTCTTTTTTAGTTTTTTTACCATTTTTCTTACTTTGGGGTATACATTGAAGTTGGGCCTCTATTATGGTGTCTTTAAAAAGCATCCATGCAGCTTGCAGGGATTTCCCTTTAGTCACTGTACCTTTTAATTTCTATTTAACTAACCCCCCTCATTTTTGCATAGTTCCCCTTTTTAAAATTAAATGCCACAGTGTTGGGCTGTTGAGATGTTCTTCCCACCACAGGGATGTTACATGTTATTATATTATGTTCACTGTTTCCAAGGGGTCCTCTTATTATTTCCTCTTGCACCAGCTCCTGCGCTCCACTAAGGACTAAGGACAGCACCATCTGGAAGGAGGGTCCCAACTATGGGAAGGTTTCCCTCTGCTCCCGTAGACTGCTCTGCTTCCCTGGGCCTTTCATCCTCCTCAACAGTAAAGGGGCTGTCTGACAGGACTCTCCCCTTGTGGGTTCCCGTACCAGCTGCTCCAAGAAGCAGTCATTTAAAGTATTGAGAATTTTTTTCTCTGCATTTCGTCCTGAGGTGACATGTTCCCAGTCAATATGGGAATAATTGAAATCCCCCACTATTATTGAGTTCTTCATTTTGATAGCCTCTCTAATTTCCCTTAGCATTTCATCATCACTATCACTGTCCTGGTCAGGTGGTCGATAATAGATCCCTAATTTTATATTCTTATTAGAGCATAAAATTACTATCCATAGAGATTCTATGGAACATGTGGATTCACTTAAGATTTTTACTTCATTTGATTCTACATTTTCTTTCACATATAGTGCCACTCCCCCCCCCCCCCCCCCACGCACGACCTGTTCTGTCCTTCCGGTATATTTTGTACCCCAGAATGATTGTGTCCCATTGATTGTCCTCAGTCCACCAGGTTTCTGTGATGCCTATTATATCAATATCCTCCTTTATCACGAGGCACTCTAGTTCACCCATCTTATTATTTAGACTGCTAGCATTTATGTACAAGCACTTTAAAAACTTGTCACTGTTTATTTGTCTGCCCTTTTCTGATGTGTCAGATTCTTTTTTATGTGAATGTTTATCATCTGATCTGGCCCCTACTTTATCCTCTTCCATCCTCTGCTCCTGACTGTAACCTGGCGATTCTCTATCATTAGACTCTCCCCTAAGAGAAGTTTCTGTCCGATCCACGTGCTCCTCTGCAGCAGTCGGCGGTTTTCCCCCATCTCCTAGTTTAAAAACTGCTCTACATCCTTTTTAATGTTTAGTGCCAGCAGTCTGGTTCCACTTTGGTTTAGGTGGAGCCCATCTTTCCTGTATAGGCTACCCCCATCCCAAAAGTTTCCCAGTTCCTAATGAATCTAAACCCCATCTCTCTACACCATCATCTCATCCACGCATTGAGACTCTGAAGCTCTGCCTGCCTACCTGGCCCTCTGCGTGGAACTGGAAGCATTTCTGAGAATGCCACCATAGAGGTCCTGGATTTCAGTCTCTTCCCTAGCAGCCTAAATTTGGTCACCAGGACATCTCTCCTACCCTTCCCTATGTCATTGGTACCTACATGTACCACAACCACCGGCTCCTCCCCATCACTACACATAAGTCTATCTAGATGCCTCGAGAGCTCCGTAACCTTCGCACCAGGCAGGCAACTCACCATACGGTTCTTCTGGTCATCACAAACCCAGCAATCTATGTTTCTAATGATCAAATCTCCCATTACTAACACCTGCCGTTTCCTAGTAACTGGAGTTCCCTCCCCTGGAGAGGTAACCTCAGTGCGAGAGGTAACCCCAGCACCATCTGGAGGGAGGGTCCCAACTATGGGAAGGTTTCCCTCTGCTCCCGTAGACTGCTCTGCTTCCCTGGGCCTTTCATCCTCCTCAACAGTAAAGGGGCTGTCTGACAGGAGGTGGGACAAATCTACAGTATCCCAGAAAGCCTCATCAACATACCTCTCTGCCTCCCTTAGCTCCTCCAGTTCCGCCACCGTGGCCTCCAGTCTGTACGTAGTCTCTGAGGGCCAGGAGTTCCTTACACCGAATGCACACATACGCCACCCGCCCACAGGGCAGGCAATCATACATGCCACACTCAGCGCAATAAGAAAGATGTGGAAAAATTGGAAAGAGTCCAGCGGAGGGCAACAAAAATGATTAGGGGGCTGGAGCACATGACTTATGAGGAGAGTCTGAGGAAACTGGGATTGTTTAGTCTACAGAAGAGAAGAATGAGGGGGGATTTGATAGCTACTTTCAACTACCTGAAAGGGGGTTCCAAAGAGAATGGATCTAGACTATTCTCAGTGGCACCAGAGGACAGAATAAGGAGTAGTGATCTCAAGTTGCAGTGGGGGAGGGTTAGGTTGGATATTAGGAAAAAATGTTTCACTAGAAGGGTGGTGAAGCACTGGAATGGGTTACCTAGGGAGATGGTGGAATCTCCTTCCTTAGAGGTTTTAAGACCCAGCTTGACAAAGCCCTGGCTGGGATGATTTAGTGGGGATTAGTCCTGATTTGAGAAGGGGGTTGGTCTAGATGACCTCTTGAGGTCCCTTCCAACCCTAATATGCTATGATTCTATGATTCTAAGGATGCATCTTCTACATGTTAGCAGCTTCTGCCTATGCCGCTTGCCTGTGTGCCGCTTTGATCCTTCCCCGAGTAATTGAAGAATGGGCTGGGAAAGTGTCACTCAATGGGGGAAGGAAGAAATTCATAGATTCATAGATTCTAGGACTGGAAGGGACCTCGAGAGGT
>NW_020677349.1:0-6892 GCF_002925995.2 Terrapene triunguis | reverse complement strand
GTGGCCCGGGGCTGGCCCGGGGGTGCTCGGCCGGGGGCTGGCCCGGGGCCGGCACCCCAGGGCCCGAGCCAAGCCAGGCTGGAGAGGCCAGGGCCGGGGCCGGCTGCCGGAGGGGGCCAGAGTGGGCCGCGCCTCCTCCCTCCCCATCCCCGCAGCTTACCTGCTTCCTGCTTCAGGCTTCCCGCGAATCAAATGTTCGCGGGAAGCAGGGGAGGGGGCAGAGTTGGGGCGGGGACTTTGGGGGAAGGGGTGGAGTTGGGGCGGGGGCGGGGCCGGGCCCCCGTGGAGTGTCCTCTTTTTGGACACTCAAAATATGGTAACCCGACCCAACTGGGGAGGGGCTGACTGAAGTGGAGGGCAAGGGGCCTGGCTGGAGGGCGAGGCCTGGCTGAAGTGGAGGGCTGAGTGGCCTCACTAGGGGAGGGAACGGCTGGAGTGAGGAAGGGGCCCGGCTGAGTGTTCAACTCAGCCTACATAAGGAACGAGGTGTGTGACTGACTGGTCTGTTCTATGTGCAGGCAGCAGCTTGCAGAGGGCACCAGAGCTTACTCTGCCTGCAGTACCAAATGGGCATTCTGTGGGCCTGATTTCAGTGGAAATGAGACTTTTCTGGTTTTCACCCAGCTCACTAGGGTTCTATCCATCAGTACCTAGAACATTCCCCAAAATTTTGGAATTGGTCTGGTGCAGTTCTCAACAGTGACAGAGAAATGCCGTCGAGTGGAGTGTAGGGCCTTGTGTTGCTTGCCCAACCAGAAAGAGAAACTTGGTCTAAATAGTACAGAAAGGAGAAGCTGTGGTCGAGGTCTGGGCAGCTGCCTCTAGGCTTCCCCTTTCTGTATAACAAGGTATAAATCTAGTCTGGAGATTAGGAATCAAATCTTGAAGTGGTCACAAGTTCACAGAGAGATACACACAGACAGCAGGGAGATTACAGCTGTACAGACTGTCTGTTTGCTTTTTTGTAACTTTAGCTGCAGACACCAGGGCAACAGACACATTATAAATACCTAGATAGATAAGATAGAATCAAGCATGGCAGGTCTCATTACTCCCTGAGGAGATGGGTCCATATTATGAAAACCTCATTCACTTCAGCTCCAGTCAGCACTGGTGAGGCCTCAGCTGGAGTACCGTGTCCAGCTCTGGGGAAGATGTGGACAAACTGAAGCGAGTCCAGAGGAAAGCAACGAAAATGATAAAGGGTTTGGAAAATCTGACCTATGAGGAAAGGTTACAAAAACTGGGCATGTTTAGTCTTAAGAAAAGAAGACTGAGCAGGCACCTGATAACAGTCTTCAAATAAATTAAGGGCTGGTAGAAAGAGGACGGTGATCAAACGTTCTCCCCGTCCACTGAAGGGAGGACAAGAAGTAACAGGATTAATCTGCAGCAAGAGAGATTGAGATTAAGATATTAGGAAAAACTTTTTAACTGTAAGGATAGTTAAACTCTGCAGGAGGCTTCCAAGGGAGGTTGTGGAATCCCCGTCATTGGAGGTTTTTAAGAACACGTTGGACAGACACCAGTCATCAGGGATGGTCTAGGTGTACTTGGTCCTGCCTCAGTGCAGGGAGCTGGACTAGAAGACCTCTCCAGCCCTACATTTCTACGATTCCATTACAGTTTCTGCACAGGAGGGTCCACATGGACTAAAATAGCAGGGAGAAGGGATGCTCCTTGTCAGGACCAAGTTGTACTGCCAGAGCTGTGTAGAGAAATCTAGGGCAAAAACAACAAGCAGTGGCAGTGCAATGTAGGTCAGGAGTCAGGTGCAGCTGCAATCTGTGTGCAGTAAATTGGCATTAATGAAGGGTGAACAGTAGCTAATCTGAATCCAGTCATATAAAGCAACGAGTTTCCTTTGGGAAAAAATTGGGCCCTTGTATATGGGCCAGATTGTAACCATGTCACCAAATTGACTGGGCTGGTCCCAGCAGAGAAATACCTACCTTTTGACCTGCCACAATCAGAGCACCCACCTGCAGCTTACCCACCACTGGGCAAGTATGTTCAGGTTCTCAAGGTCACAAACTCCTCCCAAAACATGAAGGAGAAAATGATTTATACCATACTGAGATGCTGGGCTTATGCTGAATGCTAAAGAAAAGTGGTGCGTAGGCAGCTGCATTTGTCCAGACAAAAAGTAAAGAGAAGCAGAACTCCTCTGTGGTCTGGAGCACAGGACTGGCTGGAGACACGTCCCTAACTTCTGCCACTGACATGCTGTGTGATCTTGGGCAAGTCTGTCTGGCCCAGATCCTCTGGCATCACTTTCCCCCCCAATCTCTAAACTGGGACAATAACCTCTCACAGGGGGTTGTGACGCTTACTGCGTTAACGTTTTTCTAGTGCTTTGAGACCTTCAAAGGGAAGGTACTACAGAAGTGCAAAGTGTTATTTTTTATTGATAAAGGAGACGTGTTAAAGAAAGGACTGGGACGTGGCCTGCTCTAAAAGCTCAGGATCATCTTCTCGCTTTGATCTGTGCACAAAACTCCAATGGATATCACAATATGATCATGGAGATGCTGAATGTGCCCCTTAAATTCTTTAATACAACTGACTGTTCATAACACACTGCTTCTTCCTAGGGGCCCCAGTCCAACACCAGGGAAATCAACAGGAGTCTTTCCCTTGTCTTTAACGGGCATTGGATTTTGCAATCTCCCCTAAGATAAAATTGGGAAAGATCCCCAGAGATCTGAGAAGTTTGAGGCCCCCACCTTGGGGAAACATCTAAACATACTTACAATGAGGGGATAAGCAGCTCAGAGACCTGGGGAACGGGGACATGGAATCTTTAACTTTTAGTTTATTTGTCCCAAACTAGCCCCAGGTCAGTAGCGATTGCAAGTTGTTACCATCTGATGGCTTTCCGTGAACTGCGTGGAGCATTGAAGGGTCTCAGGCCAGCTCCTACCGGGACAGATTGCTTACGTTGCAAAAAATCACCTACACAGCTTGCAGCCTCAGCAGAGGTCAAGAATTAACCAGGTCTAGAGTCGAGTGAACTATTCATTATGAACAACATAGCTAATGAATTTGATCCTGGTTTCAGGAATTATCCATGATTTTGACTCATCTTTGTTATTCATAATTGTGCAATGAACATATGCTAGTTTATGGGGTGACTTTGAATTATTCGTTTCAGTTATTCATTATTCAGGGTGTGTTACTGGTTCCCCAAGTCACATGGGACTATTTATGCTCCTCAACTCAAAAGACCAAAACTTTAATAACAAAATTCCTGCTCCACCCCAAACTTCCTGTGTGACCTTGGGCAAGTCACTTGGTCTCTCTGTGCATCCATTCCCTATCCATACAATGGGGATACTAGCACTTCCCTACCTCACGTACATTAAAGATGGTGAGAGACTCAGATACTACGGTGACAGGGGCCATATAAAGAGGGTGAACACTTCTGACACCAACTGTGATCCCCTTTGTCTGCATCTGAATTCGGGTGTTCACATCAGGAGCAGCCACTCCCCAACGTTGTGCAAACAAAAACCGATTCCAAAAACGTTAGACAAGGCTGAGAGGAAAAAAGCAATCCAGGGCTGGGACAAATGTTTGTGAATCGTTTTCCCTCCAATCACTCAGTGCAAGATCATGAAAACTAGGTTATTTTTTTCATCTTTAGGACTGTCCCTGCCTTGAAGTACATTAATGCAGGAAGCTGGTTCAATATGCACGGTACCTACTCTGCAGCTAAGCAGACCACTCTGGTCTCCTGTGCTAGTCAACTGGCACTCTTCACCAGGGAAGCAAAATAAAATCTGAATGGCGGGATGGTATTATTGCACCTTATCAACTGAAAAAGAGCAGTCCCTGGATAGGAAGTGACCATAAACCAACTCCGGTCTCAGACGGGGTGGTAGGGTGACCAGATGCCCCAGTTTTATAGGGACAGTCCCGATTTTTGGGTCTTTTTCTTATATAGGCTCCTATTACCCCCCACCCGCTGCCCCAACTTTTCACACTTGCTGTCTGGTCACCCTACGGGGTGGAACACTGCACGGTCCATGCTAATGGAGTAGTCTGCATCTAGGAACCCAATTCAAACTCATCAACCACAGGAAACTAAGCGCCTGGAAAGAAGCACGTGGCTGAGCTCTGGGTAGGCGGAGATGGAAAGACGTAGCTGCCGAACTAGCAACCCGAAGTCTGCAGCACCTCATCCCGCAGGGTCCCAAGGCACTTTTAAGATTGTACAGCTAGAGCCCGCGCCCACCCCGCTGCCAAGCAGCCGCCTTTGGAGTGAAGGAACAAGCAGCATCAGCCCTCCCCGCGGCTGGCAGGATCTGTCCGTTTCTTTAGCCTCCTCCACTCCGTGGAGACCCTTGTAGCCGGCAGAGCGCGACCATCCGCCCCGCCCCAGCGCGGCAACCCGGTGCGCCTGCAGCCCGCGGAGCCTGCCCGGGCCCCCTGCCGGTGTCCTCACTTACCGGGGAGGGGCGGGATGGTCCAGGCGCCGGTAGCTGCTGCGACTGAACAGCTCTTACCAGCCTAGCCAGGGGAGGGCGGGCACTCACGTGATCACCAGCCGCTGGGCTCCTGACTAACCGGTTTGGTGACTTCGGAAAGCCGGGGCGTTCAGAGCGTCAGCTGACCTGAGCCCTGCCGGACTCCCGAGCTGTTGTGTCCCTCAGGAGCAGCCGTGGCCGCTCCCGGTGTGGGAGGGGAGCAAAGACGCCCACTTCCCGACACCCAGTACGAGGAGTCGGAGGCAGAAGAACAACGCCCTCCCCATAACCCTCCCCTTCCCGATTCCGCATTGTGGGGCCTCAGGCTGTACGATCATCATAACCTTGAGAGAGCAGCGGGGCTGGCTGGGGCGGGTGACAGGACAGCAAATGTGAAAAATCAGAACAGGGGATAGGGGGTAATAGGAGCCTATATAAGAAAAAGACCCAAAAACCGGGACATCTGGTCACATTAGGAGGTGTGCGATTGCTGAGCCTGTGATCAATACCAGGTCCGCTTGGGTGCACACAGTGTTTACCTCTCTAGATATGATTGTGGTTCCTAAAGGCACTACTATTATAGTTGTCAGGGCCGGCTCTGGCTTTTTTGCCGCCCCACGCAAAAAAGCCTCCGGCTGCCCCCCCCCCCCCCGGGGGGGGGGAGGGCGACCGGAGCCCCGGGGGGGCGCCGGGGGGGAGGGCGGCCAGAGCCCTGGGAGGAGGGCGGCGAGCCCCAGCGGGGGCTCCTCTCTTCCTGGGGGCCGGAGCGCCACGCCGCCCCCCTCCAGGTGCCGCCCCAAGCACCAGCTTGGTGGGCTGGTGCCTGGAGCCGGCCCTGATAGTTGTAATATGGTAGAACTTAGAGGGGTTCCACTGCATTAGGCCCTATACTCACCCTGTGTCTACACATGCACAATCATCCAATGGTTACAGTACTAGCTTAGGACCTGAGAGACCCCATGTTCAATTCTTTCCTCTGCTAGACTTCCTGTATGACCTTGGACAAGGCCCAGATCCAGGGCCGTAGCAACAAAGAACGTGGCCCCCTCCGAATGGTGGCCCCCTCCGAACATATGTCCGGGCGGGGCCCCTTACAATGCAGAAACTGGAATGCGGTATTTATTTTGCCACTTTTAGGAGCCCCCTTCCTTGCGGGGCCCCCTCCGGTCGGAGGGTACGGAGGGCGCTCGCTACGCCTCTGCTCAGATCCTCAAAAACATTTTGGTAAAAACAATGGCAGATAAATGCCTAAATACCTTTGAAGATCTGGGCGTTAGGCCTTGTCTACACTGCCACTTACAGCTAAAACTTTCTTCGCTCAGGGGTGTGAAAAAATACACCCCTCAGCGATGCAAGTTTCAGCGCTGTAAAGTGGCAGTGTAGATAGCGCTACAGCACTGGGAGCTAGTCCCCTCGCGGAGGTGATTTTATTACAGCGCTGGGAGAGCTCTGCTGCAGCTGTGTAGACAACCCTCTGTGCCTCCAGGGGTGCTGGAACAATTTTTATACTGGGGGCACAGAGCCATTGAACCAAACTGTAAACCCTGTATATGATGGAAACCGCTTCAAGCCAGGGGGTGTGGCAGCACCCCTAGTTCCAGCACCTATGTGTGCCTCTGTTCGCCACCTGTAAAATGGCTCTTCCCTACCTCCCGGGAATGTTGTGAAGATAGATACTGTCTGGGGTGACTTGCAACCACACGTGCCAACCTCAGAGCAGACTGCAAAGAAGCAGGGCAGAGACCCCAAACTGGTGGTATATGCCCAAAAGGACTATCTTGCTACTCAAGCAAGCTGGACTTGGTGATAGTTGGTTGCTATCCACCAAAGATCACAAAATATTCAGGTTTTTCCCAGTCTCAAGAGACCAGTCACTTACACTGGGTCAATTTGTACCTTAGATCTCACACCAAAGATGCTTGCGGCCAATCCTATAATAAACTATCTAAGGATTTATTAACATAGAAAAGAAATGAGAGTTATTACAAGTTTAAAGCAGGCAGACATGTATACACAAATGAGTTATAGTCTATGGTTCCAAAAGGTGACAGAGTTATAGTAGTCTGTCAGCTGTGAATGTCTTTTACGGCTAACCCAGGTTGACCCTGGGGATCTCTGCTTCTGTTTTGTAACTTTGGCCCGGTGAGAGTCCAAACAGCATAAGAGATGAGAAATTTTCTTGTCAGCTATTTTTACTTCCTTCTTCCAGGTTTCAAGCTGATGGGACAAGTCCTTTTGCATCTAGCCTCTTCATAGGTGCAAGGGGGCAATTAACAAAGTCTTTGTATTGTGATGTCACACGATGGCCTATTTAGTTTGACAGGCTTCTTGATGGGCAGGAGATGATCCCTCCTGACTGGATTCAGGGCCGGCTCCAGGCACCAGGCAACCAAGCACATGCTTGGGGCGGCACCTGGTAAGGG
>NW_020677348.1:0-1785 GCF_002925995.2 Terrapene triunguis | reverse complement strand
CATTTAAGTCTGCATAAGTCCACTGCCTTGCTACTTGCCCTAACTAATCCCTTGTGAGGCTCACTGCTGACAAATGTATCGCCATTAACCCCACTACCTCCAGCCTTTCTCCATATGGCTCCCGCTGAACCTCCCACTGCTGCCAGCCTTGCCATCACTGACACCTGCATCAGTCGGTTGCCTACAAATTTAATCTCATTGACTCTTGAAAGAGCATCATTAACTCTAGTCTCTCTGTGACACTGGTGTAACCCCACTGCCTCCAAATTTAGCATGATTGCCACCCACTGCCACCAGCTGTAGTCTATCAAAACACTGGCTTGAAATTTATCATCATAGACTTCTGTGCATGACCCACTGATACATCTAGTCCCCGCTCTCTGTGTCCTCGTGTGATGCCTGTGCATCCAAATAGAGTCTCATTCACACTGGAGATTTCCACTACCCACAGCTCTGCTATCTATGACCTTGTGTGACCCTTCCACAACCAAATTTACACTCTTGACCTCTGCATGCCCACCACTCCCTCCAGCACTGCTCTCTCTGACCTAGTAAGAACCCTCTGCCTTCAAATTAACCACAGTGACTCTCCATAACAACAGCCATGAGTTCTCTGATCTTGTGTGAACGCTCTGCCTTCAAATTCAACCACTTTAAACACTCCATAACACCAGACTTATTCCCTATATCCTCGTGTGACCTATCTGCATACAAATTAAGCCTCATTGACCTCTGCAGAACCACAATGACCTCCAGCTCCATTCTTTCTGCCCAAATGTGAACCCTCTGCTTCCAATTAAATAACATTGACCTTGCCTTGACCACAGCCTTCCTCTCAGTGTCCTCATTGGACCCCTCTACATCCAAATTGATCCTCATTGACCTCTGTGTGACCCCATAGTAATTGCACCCCTGCTCTCTCTGACCTTGTGTGAACCCTCTGCTTTCAATTAAACCACATTGAACTCTCCATGACCCCAGCCTTCCCCTCTATGTCCTTATTTGACCCCTCTGAAGCAAAATTAATAATCATTGACCTCTTTGTGACCCCATAGTGGCTGCAGCAGGGCTATCTGTGACCTCGTGCGAACCCTGTGCCCTCAAATTGAATTAGATGAACTCTGCATGACCCCAGCCATGCTGTCTGTGTCTGCATTCGACCCTTCCGAATCAAACTAGATCCTCATTGACCTCTGTGCGACTCAATACTACTTGCAGACCTCCTCTCTCTGACCTTGGGTGAACCCTCCACTTTCAATTAAAGCACATTGAACTTTCCATGACGCCAGCCTTCCCCTCTGTGTCCTCATTTGACCCCTCTGAAGCCAAATTGAGTCTGATTGACCTCTGTGTGACCCCATAGTAACTGCAACGCTGCTCTCCCTGACCTTGTGTGAACCCTATGCTTTCAATTAAACCACATGGAACTCTCCATGACCCCAGCCTTCCCCTCTCTGTCCTCATTTGATCCCTCTGACTCCAAATTGATCCTCATTGACCTTTGTGTGACCCCATAGTGGCTGCAGCAGGGCTATCTGTGACCTCGTGTGAACCCTCTGCCTCCAAATGAAATTAGATGAACTCTGCATGACCCCCAGCGTCCCCTCTGTGTCCTCATTTGATCTCTCTGACTCCAAATTGATCCTCATTGACCTCTGTGTGACCCCATAGTGGCTGCAGCAGGGCTATCTGTGACCTCGTGTGAACCCTCTGCCTCCAAATGAAATCACATGAACTCTGCATGACCCCCAGCATCCCCTCTGTGTCCTCATTTGACCCCTCTGA
>NW_020677347.1:0-3048 GCF_002925995.2 Terrapene triunguis | reverse complement strand
GTGGCTGGTCAGAGCATCCGAGCTCGGACTGCTGTCCAGAGCGTCAACAGAGTGGTGCACTGTGGGATAGCTCCCGGAGCTATTAGCGTCGATTTCCATCCACACCTAGCCTAATTCGATATGGCCATTTCGAATTTAGCGCTACTCCTCTCGTTGGGGAGGATTACAGAAATCGATTTAAAGAGGGCTCTATGTCGAACTAAATGGCTTCCTGGTGTGGACGGGTGCAGGGTTAATTCGATATAACGGCGCTAAATTCGACATAAAAGCCTAGTGTAGACCAGGCCTAAGTGTGCTCTACCGTACGTGTCTGCGTCCCTGCACTGCTGATTGGAGAACTTTGGTAGCAGTGTCCATTGGGCCCGCACATACGCTCCCTCTCCTTGTGCTGTGCCATAAGGCTAGACAGTGCACTTGGGCTAACCGCCCTCAGTTCCTTCTCAACCACTCTCGCTAGAGGCGGAGCTGTTAGCTGTCCGTTAGCGGATTGTTAACTCTCTTTCATTTGTTAAATTTTAGCTTCCTTGAAAGCCTTTTAGTTTTCTTTTCCTCTTCTGACTGTTTATTTAGCTGTAGCTTAAAAAAAAAGGAAAGAAAAAAGGACTTTGTTCTTGTGTCATCCCCCGGTGTGGGGGAAACCCCCAGACAAGAGAATGCCCAGCTCTCCAGGCTTCAAGAAGTGTCGCACTTGCAGCGAGGTGATCCCAGTCATGGCCAAGCCCTGTCAGTGCATCTGCTGCCTTGGTGAGGGCCACATCCAACAGAAGTGTTTCCTTTGCCAGCAGCTCCAACTGAAATCCCGGAAGGACAGAGAGAAAATCATCTTTATGGAGGCAGCTCTCCGACCCCAGCCCTCTAGCGGGTGTGAGTCTTCTCCTCGAACTTCAACTTCAAAGGATAGTGGGTCAAAAAAGCAGTCTGGGGACTCCGCTCATAAGTCGAAAAGGCGAGTGTGAAGTCCCCTCAGTGAGCCCAGGGATAACTGAAAGCGATTGCCATCTTGTTCGGAATCCTCAGCGCCCTGGCACCAAGATCCTCCAACACCCTCACCTCACATTGATAAGCCCACAGACCCTTTGGGCATTACCAAATCTTCAATAGAGAGAGATATGGGCAAACATCCTCAGATGCTGCCTATATGTGAGTCGCCATTGGTACACCAGCAATATTGGTCCACCCAGCCCTGAACAGATTGCTGTGGATGAGGTCTCCGTCTCCCCCTGGCACTGACGGTGGGGGGCATGGTAAGAGTGGGATTCCATCAGACTGATGACCTAGGCATGTTAGAGGCATCCAACTCTCCATTCCTTCGTACTGAGATTATGGCACCGAGCCCTGGCCAGCCACAGGGTAACTCTCCACAATCATGCCATGCCCCTCCACTGTGAAGTGAGAGGTCAGAGAGTGAGCTGGAAGGAGTTTCGCAGTACTCCTCACAAGCTCCAGGAGGGAGTTTCGCAGTACGCCTCACAAGCTCCACATGGGACCCACTACCAACAGGGTCCGGAAAAGTACCACCAGATGGCACCATCACTGTCTTGGTACAGCCACCCATGGCACCTCCACCAGGTCCTATGCCACCGCAGTGGCCATACTGGAACCCCTGAGTGGCGCACCGACAGCCTGCCTCAAGGGCATCAAGCATGGCCTAAGAGCCTTCCAGCCATGCTCCCTTGGCCACAGCATCAAGGGCCTCACAGCCTCAAGAAATTGAGGAGCAAGAAGGGGACACAGAGGAGAAGGTAACACTGGATGAAGTGGTCATGCTTTCACCACCTTCCATGGCAGTTGACTTCTGCTTGTTCCAGGAGCTGGTGAAGAGTGGTGGACACCCTCCACATACCGTTGGAGGAGGTCAAAGCCACCACCACCAGCTCATTGACATCTTTCATTCTTCACCCGCTTTGAAAAACACCCTCCCAGTCAATGAGGTTATTCTAGACCAAGCTAAGATGGTGTGGCAAACCCTGGCATTGGTGGCCCTGACTGCCAGTGGGTAGACAAAAAATATTATGTCCCTGCAAAGGACCTTCCTATTCACCCACCCACCACTCAATTCCATTATGATGGACGCTGTGAACTCTCGTGGCCCACAACATCACTCCAGGACAACACCCTATGACAGAGAGTGGAAGCGCCTTGATCTCTTTGGTAGGAAGACGTCCTCCTTGGCCACCTTACAGTTTCGTATTGCCAACTACCCGGCGCTCACCGCAAAATATGGCTACCCAAATTATTATAAGTTAAATGACTTTATTGATAAATTGCCAGAGAATTCCTGAGACTCCTTCAAGGCCATCATCTAGGAGGGGCAACTAGTGGCAAAAACATCATTGCAATCGGCCCTTGATGCCATTGACATGGCTGCCAGATCCATCTGAACATCACTGTTTTTATGCTTCAGGAATGCTTTTTATGCTTTGATGACTCATAGTTTGATAAGTGCATTTAATCATCATTCTTTTGTTTAAATTCTTGTGGCATGTGCTTTGGTCACAGCTGAGTAGCATGTCTGAGTTTGTTCCATGACTGGATTTTGTCACAAAAAGGTACAATTTTTAGCATGAGCTGAACTACAGTCAAAGTGCTAAGAAAAGATGGAGTGTCTTATGGTTTTTTAGCTCTTTTCCCCTCCTCCTCCACTGAAGACATTAGAAATAAAGTATTGTTTCTAGGAAAAAGCAATTTGTTTGGTTACGCTCACCGGGTTTTATTGTCTTTAAATGATTCTGGGCATTTGGGGGGTTTAAAAACAAGATTTAATAACTCCTAACAAGTAAATTCAAGGACTTCTCCAAACACCTTATTTTCTCAGATCCACGTTTTTAAAGATAAACACACTTAGGACTATTCTTAGGAAACTGTTATCAGTGAATCGAGTCTGTTTTTGTTTTTTAACGTCTAGAAAACTGCTGCAAAATGTTACCATGCAAATGCTGTCTCTGGACCCCACTTGGCTAGGCACAGCAGAGTCACAAACCAGGTGGAAGAGGTGGATGAAGCTTTTTTTAAACAACTAACAAAATCATCCAAAGCCCAAGATTTGGT
>NW_020677346.1:0-2030 GCF_002925995.2 Terrapene triunguis | reverse complement strand
TGTCGTCCAGTCCCAGCTTCTGGCAGTCAGAGGTTTAGGGACACCCATAACATGGGGTTGCCTCTCTGGCCTTCTGGACTAATAGCCATTGATGAGCTATCTTCCATGAGCTTATTTAATTGTTTTTTTAAAAACTGTCTCCAGCTCAAGAAAAAGGGAACAAAGGATGTTTTTAAAATGAAAGCCTGATTTAATATTTTACATTTTAAATGCATTTTTACTTCTTGTCTTTAATAAAAGGTTATAAAAAGAGATTTTTAAAGGTATGTTTGCCAAGGTACTAAACAGACTGAGGTCTCTGCAAACCGAATTCTGAACCTTGTTTAAAACTGTTTAATGTGGAACAGTGACTGGGTTATGTGGCTTAATCCCTGAAACACGATGTTTAATATCCCTTCAAAATATGTTGCCATAATTAATTATAATAACCCTGAATATTTGTCTTATCTAAACCTTATCTGAATATTGCTACAATTTTGGTCTTCAAAGTCGCTCTGTGGCAAGAAGTTCCACTGTCCTATTATTTGTCTTCTTCATGCCATCAGCACATGCATGGAACACCCACCCAACAGTGGTTCACCAAACCGTCAACCTCACCTTATGAAAATCCTACAGGAAGAAAGAGAGGAGGTCTCCACTGAATGGGCTTATTCATTTCCCTATTATGTTTTTGTGAATCTCTTCTTCTCTATAGACGTGATTCTGCATGCAGATAAATGTTGAGACTAAATGGACATACCCCTACAGCCTGTCTGCATTCAGAACTCCAACTGAAACTTACAAGATTTCCACTTATAGACCACATGCAGGACTGAATCTAATCAACATTATGCACGATCCCCATCCTGCAGACAGATTCACACTGGTGCTAGGAGTCTGTACTCGAACTTAATTTCAATAAAATTATTCATGTGTACAACATATTCACAGGAGTAAAGTTCTTGCTGGATTGGGCATTATATGCCATTTATATGAGCATTTGTATTTTCACTAAACCTACCAAATTGAAAAGTGAGTTCTGCAAGATATTAATTACGCCTGCACTTTCAGAGGGCTCTGAATTCTCGGCATTGAGGAACAGACAGGAGCAGATCTTGAATACAATGGAAATGAAAATGTAAAGATGGATACTTGAAGTTCCATGGATAGACATGTTTGGAATTAATGAAGTAGGGGAAATGTTAAGTTGGTATCAGTTATAGAAAAACTGAGGGAATCGTGGCATAGATGGTTTGTCCATGTGAAAAGAAAATCGGAAGAATGAGTGAATGAGATTCTCCCACATCCGAATACCCCAATCAATAGACACATGGTATTAATGTGAGTGCTAGGGTTCAATATACCGGGCTGTCAATTTAGACTTTGTTTTTCCCCTTGCATGAAAATATTTGGTGAACAGGTGTCAAATTTGCAAATAATATGTGGTCAACAAAACTGTTAGTTTTTTCACAAAAAAAATGTTCTGACAAATTTTGTCCAGCTCTACACAATATAACTCCTCCTTATTCTCATCATCTATTTTTTCCTGCCACCTCATGTAATCTATTTGTTCCATTTTCATTATGGCTAGCATCTTCAAAGGAGTGTATGGGAGATTAAATGTTTTGCTGTTTGGGTGTCTAGCTCCTGGGACACTTTGAAAATCTGAGTCTGTGTCATAAACATACAGCTAAGGGTAGCAGAAAATCCCTCTTTACCCTGTAAGGGATTAATTCCTCTTTTACCTGTAAAGGGTTAAGAAGCTCAGGTAACCTAGCTGACACTTGACAAAAGGACCAATAAGGGGACAAGATACTTTTAAATCGGGGGGGGAGGGGGAAGGCTTTGTCTGTCTGTTCTGTGTGCTTGCCGGAGACAGATCAAGAAAGCAAGTAATCCAACTCCATTAGTATTAGTAAGTACTAGCGAAGGAATGTGTTAGCTTACTTTTATTTTGGCTTGTGATTTCCTTTGTAGAAGGAGGGAGGTGTATCCCTGGTTTTCAAACTTTAAGGTTTTGCCTAGAGGGGAGATCCTCTATGTTCTTGAGT